>NC_045987.1:7400056-7450710 GCF_010909765.2 Amblyraja radiata | reverse complement strand
GAGAGCGAGAGAGAGAGAGAGAGAGAGGTGAGCAAGTGAGAGAAGCAAGAGTGGAGAAGAAGGCAATGGAGAAACAGACAGACAGACAGACAGACAGACAGACAGACAGACAGACAGACAGACAGACAGACAGACAGACAGACTGACAGACAGAGGCAGCAAGAACGCTGTTGATGTCACTGTTCACCAAGGAAGCTGAAGCCATCAGTGTCTTTCAATGATGTTACTTCAAACCTCCTGAAGTGACAAAATCCCTCCCACTTCCCTCTCCTGTCTCTTGCTCTGCGATGGAAACTCTGTCGGGATATTGTCCTGGGCAGCAGGACTTACACAGTCACCCCAGCTGGAAGGGGGGGAGGCATTAACAGCTCTCTCTCTCCACCTCCCCGGCCAAGCTGCAGACACTTGAGCCTCAGACCTGTGGAATGTGGAAACATGGCAACCAATTCAAGCAACACACAGCGAGGTCCCACAGCCAGGTAATGTATCCTAGCACAGAACACAGGGACAGGCCATTCGGCCCACAATGTCTGTGCTGAACACGATGCCAAGATAGTTCATCTCATCAGCCTGCACATGATCCATTTCCTTCCATTCCCCGCATATCTAATTGTTATATGAACGCCTCCAAAATGCCACTATCGTATGTGGCTCCATCACCATCCCTGGCAGCATATTCCCAACAGCGTAAAAAACCTGCCCCGCACATGTCCTTTAAACCCTCTCACCTTAAACCTGCGCCCTTTAGTCTTTGACATTTCCACATCTGGGAAAACAGTTGCCAGTTCCAACTTGAAACATCAGCTGCATTACACTGTCCTGATTTGCTGTTTTCTCTTTTTTTTTTTAAATCAGTCCTTTACAATAACAGAAGTGAATACTGATGGCCAAGAGGGCTGAGGTGCTAATGCAAAGCTCACTTCATTAAGGGATTAAACAAAGAATTTGTTTGGTGGCCACAGAGCCACCATTGGAGGAGAGGGAAGACCATCGGAACAAGGTGGCATGGGACAGGGATGGGGATTCAGTGGGAATGTAGGGCAGCACAAAGACAAAAAGCTGGAGTAACGCAGCGGGTCAGGCAGCATCTCTGGAGAGAAGGAATGGGCGCTGCTTCGGGCCTTCAGACGAAGAAAGGTCTCGACCCGAAACATCACCCATTCCTTCTCTCCAGAGATGCTGCCTGTCCCGCTGAGTTACTCCAGCATTTTGTGCCTATCTTCGGTTTAAACCAGCATCTGCAGTTCCTTCCCTCATGCCAAGGTCTGTGGTGTTCCTGCCCCGAAATCCTCACAGCAACTGCGATCAAAAGACAATTTCAAAAACCAGGACGAGTCCATTTTTATCCGGCAAGAGTTAGGGGATAACAACGGATAAGTGGAAGTGACAACTTTAGTCAGCAAAGGAACAACCTGGAGGGGCAGAGTGGCCTCCTGCAATGGGGAGAGAGAGGGAGAGAGGGAGAGGGAGAGGGAGAGAGGAAGAGAGGGAGTGGGAAAGGGAGAGAGGGAGAGAGGGAGAGAGGGAGAGAGGGAGAGGGAGAGGGAGAGGGAGAGAGGGAGAGGGAGATGGAGAGAGAAAGGGAGAGAGGGAGGGAGAGGGAAAGGGAGAGAGGGAGAGAGAGAGGGAGAGAGAGCGAGGGAGAGAGAGGGAGGGAGAGAGGGAGAGAGAAAGGGAGAGAGGGAGGGAGAGGGAGAGAGAGAGGGAGAGATGGAGAGAGAGAGAGAGAGAAAGAGATGGGAGAGAGAGGGAGAGAGAGAGAGAGGGAGAGGGAGAGAGGGGGAGAGGGGGAGAGGGAGAGGGAGAGAGACAGAGAGGGAGAGGGAGAGGGAGAGGGAGAGGGAGAGGGAGAGGGAGAGGGAGAGGAGAGGGAGAGGGAGAGGGAGAGGGAGAGGGGGGAGGAGGGAGAGGAGGGGGGAGAGGGGGAGAGGGGGAGAGGGGGAGAGGGGAGAGGGGGAGAGGGGGAGAGGGAGAGGGAGAGGGGAGAGGGGAGGGAGAGGGAGAGGGAGACGGAGACAGAGAGGGATATAGAGAGAGACAGAGGCCATGAAGGGAGAGAGAGAGACAAAGAGTGGGGAAGATAAAGAGGGAGAGAGTGAAAGGCGACACAAAGGGGGAGTGGGAGCAACAACGAGTCTGGGGGAGAATGGGGAGGAAGATTTGCATCATCTGCTCAGTGTGATCAAGGGCTGGGAGTGTGTGGAGCAGGTGTAGCACATAGTAATGAGGAGAGCAGCTGCCGAGGCCCTGGCCAGCAGCGGAACGCCGGACAAAGGGGCAGCAGGGAAAGTGAAGTCAATGGGAATGTGGAGCGGGGGGGGGGGGGTGTGGAAGCACGGCACCTTGCTGTTGGTGGTGACAGTGTACCCCGAGTCTGCCAGGCTCTGAGGAGATGTCGGGGAGCAAGCAGGAACCGACACTGGCCTGTGTCCAGGCCCAGAGGGCAGGACGAGGGATACTACATAGACACCTGAGCTTGGTTTAGTTTAGCTCTGTACCTTCAGCCCAATGAGTCCACGCCGACCATCGATCACCTGCTCACACTAGTTCTCACCTCTCCACTCTCTTAACCCCCTCCTCCCCAGCTACAATCAGTCTGAAGAAAGGTCCCGACCCGACATGTCGCCAGTCCGTGTGCTGCACAGGTGCTGCCTGGCCCGCAGAGTTACTCCAGCACTTTGACCCTTTTTTTGTAAACCTGCTTCTCTTTTTGTCAACATTAGTTAACATAGAAACATAGAAAATAAGTGCAGGAGTAGAGGCCATTCGGCCCTTCGAGCCTGCACCGCCATTCAATATGATCATGGCTGATCATCCAACTCAGTATCCCATCCCTGCCTTCTCTCCATACCCCCTGATCCCTTTAGCCACAAGGGCCACATCTAACTCCCTCTTAAATATAGCCAATGAACTGTGGCCTCAACTACCTTCTGTGGCAGAGAGTTCCACAGATTAGTTCTATGTTATCCCACTTTCCGACACATCAGGAGCAGTTTACAGAGGCCAATTAACCTGCAAAACTGGGAAAGAACCGGAGGAAACCCAGGCGGTCACGGGGAGAACGTGCAAACTCCACACAGACAGCGCCCGAAGGTCAGGATCGAAGCTGGGTCTCTGGCGCTGTGGGTCAGCAGCTCTTCCGCTGCACCACCGTGGAATATGATTCACGTTGTGTTAAACTGCTCTCAGTCGTATGTGGTAAACTCTGTGCCTGATCCGAAGCCTGAATCCACAGGCCGCTGGCACGTTCCTTGTCCGACTGATGGTCGAAGCTGCTCTGTGTAGAGGTAAACATGCCGTGTCTTTCACACCCACATAACGGACACATGCAACCAGAATAAAACACCCAGAGCACACACCACCGGCAAACTCTCACATTCACTCAATAACTTGACAAAGACGTGTCAAGGAGCTGGGTGACACCATCTAAATTAGCCCAGCCAACCAACTTCAGACCAAGATACAGAAATGGGATCAGTGCAAACACTGAGATCCAGTTATTTTCAATCTGCGACCACAATAAGGGTCATGTCTCCCAATTACACCGTTAATGTTCTGTTCGGCACCTTCCACACACTCGAAAGTACTTGAGAGAATTGTTAGCAAACTGAGACCGAGCCACGTGACAAGAAAATAGGACAGATTATGAAAGAAATAAGAAAGAATTGAATTTTAAGGAGCACATAATTGGAAGTAAACGTGGAATTGAAGATGAAGGAGGGGGTTGCAGAGTTGAGGGCACCAGGGGTGGAGGGGTTAATATTGGGGGTGGGGAGGGGGACACACAAGGCCAAAACAGCGGGTGGGAGAAGTGCAGGTGACCACAGGGATTGGGATGGTTAAGGCTCTGGAGAGACAAGAGTAAGGAATGAAGTTTGTCAGGTTGAGATGTTGCTAAAATGGGATGTGGCGGAGGTCGGCTAGTCAGGAATAAGTTGGGATAGTTAAACCTGAACGTAACAAGGATTGGCATGAGATCTTCAGCAGATGAGAATTGAAAAATGCTGCATGGAGACAGGCTCTTCGGCCCACCGAGTCCATGCTGACCCATCGATCACCCATTCACACTAGTCCTGTGCATCCCGTTTTCTCATTCACTGCCTACATACAATAGGGGTGATTTACAGAAGCCAATTAACCTCCAAACTCGCATGTCTTTAGGATGTGGGAGGAAACTGGAACAGCCGGAGGAGACCCACGCGTTCACGGGGAGAACGTGCAAGCTCCACACAGACAGCACCTGAGGTCAAGATCCAACCTGGGTCAATGGCGTTGTGAGGCATGAGCTCTATCGACTGAGCCACTAATGAGTTGCAGCAGCAAGATCGGATTGCTACAAAAGGTAGAAAGAGAAAATACTCCCTTCCTCAAAGCGAGAGTCAGTTCCTAGCCCCAAACCATAGCCACAGACAGGCCTAGGGTCAACCATAAACACATCCTCAGGTTAGGCCCAACCTTAACCACAGCCTCAGGTCTAGACCCAGACATACCACAGTTTGAGGCCTAGGCCCTAGCCACAACTCATGCCCTGGCCCAGTTCCAGCCATTGCACCAGGACAGGCCCAAGCCAGCTCCTGCTCTAGCCCCACTCCCAGGCCCAGTTCCACCCCCAGCCCCAGACAAGCCATTGGACCAGCCCCAACCCCAGCCCCAGACAAGCCCCAGGCCCAGACAAGCCCCAGCCCCAGGCCCAGCTCTAGCCCCATTCGCAGACCCAGACCCAGGCCCAGTGCCAGTCCCAGCCCCAGACAAGCCATTGGCCCAGCCCCAGACAAGCCCCAGGCCCAGACAAGCCCCAGCCCCAGGCCCAGCTCTAGCCCCACTCGCAGACCCAGACCCAGTCCCAGCCCCAGTCCCAGTCCCAGACAAGTCCCAGGCCCATGTTTGAAGCACAGCCCAGCCTCAGCCCTGTGACTGTGCCACTCCAGCCTCAGTTGTTGCTGGAATGTCGCTGTGCATTTCTGAAGTAGGGCCAGGTTGACGATTCAGAGGAACTCACTCCACAAGTGCCCTTACATTCAGCAACTTACAAAGAAACTTTAAAAAAACAGACAACAGTGTCTGGGACAGATGGCTCTGCGACCTTTGATCCTGCTCTGAATGTTAAGCTTGACACTCGATTTCTCCTCCTCGTGAATTGTGCCGATTGCCATCTGCCACATATGAGCTTGGCAGGAGAGGAATGCAAGGCTCCTAACCACAGGCAGGAGGTCACATTGTGCCTACAAATCTCTTCAGTAATGTAGCTATCCTCTCTCCATCCTCTCTCTCACTCCCATCTTTCACAGGCACACCTTCCCCCTTTATTCAAATCCCTTTCCTCTCCCTCCCTCCCTCCCTCTTCGAACTCTCTCACTTTCCTCTTTCGCTGTTGCCCTCCCTTTCTCTCTCTCTCTCTCACCCCGCCTCATGTCCTAATGAATGACTTCAGAAATGTTTTTACTGCTCCCTCTCTCCATTCCTGACTCTCTCTCATTCCACTCGTATTTCACACCCGCTCCTTCCCTCTCTTATTCACTTGCCCCTTCCCTGTTTCCTCTTCTTCCTCTCCTCTCCATCTCCCTCCTTTCCCTCCCCCTCTCATCCCCCTTTTATCCTTTCTCTCATCCTTCACCTATCCTGTCTCTCTCCCTCTCATCTCCCCTCTGTCACTCACACCTTCCCCATTTCCAGTATCTCTCTCTCTATCTCTCACTCACTCCTTCCCCATATCCTGACTGGCATCAGTCTGCAGAAGGGTCTCGACCCGAAACGTCACCCATTCCTTCTCACCAGAGATGCTGCCTGTCCCGCTGAGTTACTCCAGCATTTTGTCTCTATCTTCAGTTTAAACCAGCATCTGGGATTTCTTCCTACACATCCTCTCTCAATTCAATTCAATTCAATTTTAAAACTTTATTGGCATGATAAAAAAACATTGTTATATTGCCAAAGTATAAAACATGACATACATATTTGAAATGCATAAGTATAAATACAAGTCTACAGTGCATGGATAGATATGTCCCTGTACATAAACTTGCAATAGGCCTATAGCCCTTTATTGATGGCTACACGTTCTTGTAGCAGAACAACACAATAGCAAGTTTAGCAATTCAATATTATCTCTCTCTCTCTCTCTCTCTCTCTCTCTCTCTCTCTCTCTCTCTTTCTCTTTCTGTCTGTCTCTCTCTCTCTCTCTCCCTCTTCCATTGTCAAATTCCTTACTGGCACAAGTGGTAGTGTGACACCGCTCTTTGCAGTAAGATGTGAACTTAGCTCAGAACCTTGTGATCAAAGTGATGGCCTTTGAAGAGGGAATAACTTGACACAACTCTCTCCCTTTACCACCACCACCCCTCTCCTCCACCCTCCCCGATATACTTCCTTCCAATTCACACTCGCACCCAAACCACCCCCTGCCAGAGTTTAATGATTGATCCCTGGCCTGTTCCAGTGTTGTTTACACAGGTATCTTTGGCCAGCAGCGTCACCCCTCCCCCGTCTCCCCTTTGTCATCGCTCTCTGTGGTAGTCGGTGTCAACGAGGTTGTGTTCACTGCCATGGAAGCTTAATCAGGTGGAAATGTTTCAGATTCCTGCAAGTTAATGGCGGATGGATGCCTCAGCCAGGCAGCAGGGGATGTGAAACACCTGCTCCCAGGTACAGGATCCAGCCTGGCCTAGCCCGGCCGGCAGCCTGGCAGTCTGGTCAGGGCCAGGCCCAAAATAGGCACAAGACGCTGGAGTAACTCAGCAGGTCAAGCAGCATCTCTGGAGAAAAAGAAATAGATGTTGCTGCACCCGCTGAGTTTCTCCAGCACCTTCGATTTTCCAGCATCTGTAGTTCCTTCTTAAACATATTGTAGAGGGAACTTTGTGAGTCTGAAGAAGGTCTCGAGCCGAAACGTCACCTATTCCTTTTCTCCAGAGACGCTGCCTGACCACTGAGTCACTCCAGCTTTTTGTGTCTGTCTCTTCAGTATAGAGGGGGGTTTTACGTCTAATCTGTGTCATACCTGCACTGGGAGTGTTTGATGGGTCTTTACTCTGTATCAAAACCGTCCTGCTCATCCTCTGGTGTGTGTCTGCATAGGACAGATGAGTTCTGCCTTCTCTACACTAGTCTCTGGTAAACCAGACTGAGGCATGCACACAAGACAGCCCATCTTTCCCTCTCCTCGCTCCATTCATAAGTTCATAAGTTCTAGAAGCAGAACTAGGCCATTCGGCCCATCAAGTGTACCCTGTCATACAAACATAGCTGATCTATCTTTCCCTCTCAACCCCATTCTCCTGCCTTCTCCCCATAACCCCTTACACCCTTATCTGTCAATCTCCGCCTTGAAAATATCCATTGACTGGGCCTCCACAGCCGTCTGTGGCAATGAATTCCACAGATTCACCTCCCTCTGACTAAAGAAATTCCTTCTCATCTCCTTTCTAAAGGTACGTCCTTTTATTCTGAGGCTGTGGCCTCTGGTCTTAGACTCTCCCACTAGTGGAAACATCCTCTCCACATCCACTCTATCCGGACCGTTCACTAGTCGGTACATTTCAATGAGGTGCCCCCTCCCTCACCCTGCACGACAGCCTCGAGACATCCCTCTCGTCAGAGTGGAAGACAGAAGCTCCGGGACCAGGCAACTGTCAACATCACAGACACGTCCGCAAGGATCAAGGATCACAATAGTGAAAGCAACACGTGAACTCAAAGGGGAAGAATGGAGGCTGGCAA
Organism: Amblyraja radiata; assembly: GCF_010909765.2. Taxonomy (NCBI): domain Eukaryota; kingdom Metazoa; phylum Chordata; class Chondrichthyes; order Rajiformes; family Rajidae; genus Amblyraja; species Amblyraja radiata. The sequence continues at coordinate 7,442,994 of NC_045987.1, read as the reverse complement.
CTTCCCTTATTCAACAGAGGTGCACGAGGCTGCAGCCAGGAGCTAAAAACAAACTGGCTGGGGGACTCAGTCGGTTAAGCAGCATCTACGGAGGGAAATGGACCGTCATCATTTCGAGTAAAGACCCTTCGCCCGTCTCGATTTGAAATGTTGACTGTTTATAGACCTACGTGGATGCTACCTGACCCACTGAGTTTCTCTCCAGCATAGTCTTTTAGTCTCTTATTCTAAGATAGGGTGCCGAGTTAAGAGAGAAGTCACAGGAAGGCAAGGTACATTGGAAATAATGTTCCCATAACTGGGTGCTCACAGCCACCAGACTACAGATAGAACAATAATCTCCCATTGTTATTTCAGGGGTACAGGTCCCACACACACACACACACTGACCCTCACTGGGGTACGAGACCCACACACACTGACCCACACTGGGGTACGGGTTCTCCCACTCAGAAGGGGAGCAGCGATATATCTCGGCGTACCAGCAGATAAAAATTGAGAAATAACCAAAAACCAATATTGTGTATTTTTCAATCAGCCAACTTCCTCTGTGGATGCTCAACATTTAGTGTTCCTGTGTCAGGCTTATATAACTCCACATGATTTCAGCACACACACCTTCCCCAACCAAACAAATCAGTTGCCCTGTTCTGCAGAGGAAACAAGCTTAAGAAAGGCCAGCATGTGGGGAGAATTCCCAGCCCCTATCCCCACCACAGTACTATACAGGTTGTTCCAGCACGTCCCAACTGATCAGCCTCCGAGTCCCATTCCTACTGACCTTCCCATGCTGACCGATTGCATCGTGGCTTGGTTCGGCAACTTGAGCGCCCAGGAGCGGAAAAGACTACAAAAATCAGTAAACACTGCCCAGTCCATCATCGGCTCTGACCTCCCTACTATCGAGGGGATCTATCGCAGTCGCTGCCTCAAAAAGGCTGGCAGCATCATCAAGGACCCACACCATCCTGGCCGCACACTCATCTCCCCGCTACCTTCAGCTAGAAGGTACAGGAGCCTGAAGACTGCAACGTCCAGGTTCAGGAATAGCCGCTTCCCCACAGCCATCAGGCTATTAAACTCAACTCAAACAAAACTCTGAACATTAACCACCCATTATCTGTTTATTTGCACTTTATCTGTTTTATTTATTCGTGTGTGTATATATTTATACAATGGTATATGGACACACTGATCTGTTCTGTAGTCAATGCCTACTATGTTCTGTTGTGCTGAAGCAAAGCAAGAATTTCATTGTCCTATCTGGGGCACATGACAATAAACTCTCTTGAATCTTGACCTTCCCGGTGCCATCGTGAGGGAGTGCCGCACTGTCAGAAAAGCCTCAAGTGGTTTTTAAATCCCATGATTTAAGATGAGGAAGGAACGGAGTTCTTGCCTTCATCTAAGCATCTTTAGAGCCGCAGCCACGATCACTAAATTTAGACTGTGTGGTCACCTTGTTGTTCATGGGGTTAGCTTTGCACAAATTAGCCACTGCACTTCCTACCTGAAGCAAGTCGTTCCTTTTGTCTCTGGTGACTGACTGAAGTGCCTGGGTGATACTGTAGAATGGCCTGTGACAGCAGCAACAGGCTGGTGGAATCAGCAATGGCAACATCAGGCTGATAACTCATTCTGAAACCCCTCCAAGTGTTCAGTGCCACCTCTTTAACAGAGTGGCCAAGCTTTTACTCTGGGACCACGCTTGCGTTCATGGGTTTGGAGCGGCACGGTGGCGCGGCGGTAGAGTCGCAGTCTTCTAGTGCCAGAGACCCGGGGACAATCCTGACAACGGGTGCTGTCTGTACGGAGTTTGTACGTTCTCCTCGTGACCTGCGTGGGATTTCTTTGGTATCTCCGGGGTTTCCTCCCACACTCCAAAGACATGCAGGTTAATTGGCTTTGTATAAGTAAGTACGTTTATTGGCCAACGCCTCTACCTGCTCAGAAGATTGAGGAGATTCGATATGTTTACTCTCAATTGGTTGCATCACATAGAAATATAGACACATAGAAAATAGTGCTGGAGGAGGCCATTCAGCCTTTCGAGCCAGCACCGCCATTTAATATGGTCACTGCTCGCTGGACACCACCATCGCCACCCAGAAATGGCCAGCAAACAAGGTTTGTGCTGTGGGAACCTGCCCATGGAAGACGTGACCCGGGACGGCCAACCAAGACAATGCTGAAGACGTTGATGGAAGTAAGTAAAAGTAAGTAAGTAAGTTTATTGGCCAAGTATTCACATACAAGGAATTTGCCTTGGTGCTCCGCCCACAAGTAATAACATGACATACAGTCACAGTTACAAATGACTCAGAAAACACTAAACATTAATAATAATAAAACATTAATGATAAAACACCATTGATCAAGCATGTGAACCAACAAAATACCTGATCAAAGGGAGGCTACAGATTTTTGGCTGTTGAGTAGAGCAACTACTCGTGGATAAAAACTGTTTTTATGTCTGGCTGTGGCAGCTATAATTGAACAATTGCCCTTGTAGTGTGTGTGGGATAGTGTTAATGTGCGGGGTACGTTGGTAGACGCGGACTCAGTGGGCCAAAGGGCTCATTTCCGCGCTGTATCTTTAAACTAAGCCACACCCTCACCTATCCACCCCACCTACTCTCTGCTCTCCCACTGGTTCTAGCATTGACTCAGAGACCTAGTTTGTCATTTTGATCTTGGTTTCAGCACAGCGACAGTTGAAAAAACAGTTCCAAAATGAGTTTGAAGCTGACTGGCCGTTAATCTCACATCGAGGCACGTGTCGGCATTACTAGGTAAAACACTCGTGCACACAAGATAGGATCACTCACGACCAGTCAATGTCATTCATCCATACATCAGCAAGGAACAGGGGAGATAGATGTCACAGGGAGAGATGGTGATCTCGTGAGTTCAACACCTCACAAGACTGTGGGTCTCCAATCATGTCCTCACCAATGCTGGAACCTCCTCAATGAGCAGGGACTTGCCGATCAGCTCACCAGCCATGTTTCACTGTGATCCCCCACGTCCGGCCCGCTGTGTGTGATAGAAACATAGAAAATAGGTGCAGGAGGAGGCCATTCGGGCCCTTCGAGCCAGCACCGTCATTCATTGTGATCATGGCTGATCGTCCCCAATCAATAACCCGTGCCTGCCTTCTCCCCATATCCCTTGATTCCACTAGCCCCTAGAGCTCTATCTAACTCTCTCTTAAATCCATCCAGTGATTTGGCCTCTGTGGCAGGGAATTCCATACATTCACAACTCTCTGGGTGAAAAAGTTTTTTCTCACCTCAGTCTTAAATGGCCTCCCCTTTATTCTAAGACTGTGGCACCCTGGTTCTGGAATCAGTGCTGCATCAACATCAAGGTGCTCTGTCTGAACACAGCTCCCAAGTGCAACGGTTAATCTGTGCAAGTCTCAGGACAGGCCCCTGATTCCCCCCTCCCCAGAGTACGAGGACAAGCTACAGGGAGGAAGGAAGGGAGGGGTACTCCTCCTCTCTCCATCCAGAGCCTTGCATCACCCTTTCTCACAATCATCATTTCTGTGGTCTGAAGAAGGGTGTCGACTCGAAGCACCACCTATTCCTTTTCTCCGGAGATGCTGCTGCCTGACCAGCTGAGTTACTCCAGCATTTTGTGTCCGTCTTCGCTGCGAGCCGGCATCTGCAGTTCCTTCCTCCACAGAGATCTAATTCCTTGCTCATATTCCCCCAACCCATTAACCTCTGGTTAATGTTCTACACAGTCGGGGTGGAGGGAATAGTTGACACCTGTCTCTGGATTAAACATTGCATTGGCCTCTCACCTACACTTCGAACAACTTCAAACAGTGTCGCCCCCCAAATACCGTCACTTTCAAATGAAAGGTAAACAACTCTTGGCTGCTGGCTTCACTCCTCCCTTGCAGCGGCTTGGTGAAGCATGACAAAGGTCTGAGGTCCACTGTCTGATCTCTGGGCTGTGCTAATCGCCACTGGGTGAGTAGGCAGCCTCGACAACCCACCGCAGTCTCACCATCACAATGGGCGGCACGGTGGTGCGACGGTAGAAGTACTGCCTTACAGCGCTAGAGACCCCGGTTCGATCCCGACTGTGGGTGTGCTGTCTGTACGGAGCTTGTACACAGTTTATTTTCGCCCCGTGACCTGCGTGGGCGAAACGTTGCCTATTTCCTTCGCTCCATAGATGCTGCTGCACCCGCTGAGTTTCTCCAGCATTTTTGTCTACCAAGGTTACTCACTTCCTGTATTTCTTTCTCGTACTCACCCTCACTGCCCTCTTAATCCAAATCCCTTCCCCTCACTCCATTTCTCTCTCTCTCTCACTATCCATCATTTGATAAACCCCACCTCGCAGTTATCTCTCTCTCTTTTCCACTTTCATTCTCTTTCTCACTCACACTGTTCATCCATTTAAATGTATCTGTCCTTCTCGTTCTCCCGTCCTGTTAGGTGTGTATCTTTCTCCCTCTCCCTTCCTCTCTCTCTCTCTCTCTCTCTCTCTCTTTCCGACCATCTAGATCAGTGGTTCCCAACCTTTTTTAGCTCATGGCCCCCTTGGGATCTTTTAATTTTTCTGTGTGTGTCCCCCCCCCCCCCCGACATTATTAGCGGAAAAAAAGTACTTCAATATTATAATACCTTCCATAAAAATATCAGTGTCTATTAATTACACAAATATTCTCTTTTATTCTATTCCACAAACATCAAAAATATTTCAACTACATAGATTTAAATTTATTAGAACTGAAATTTAGGAGGTAGCTCTGTGGCCCCCTTCATTGAACCTGTGGCCCCCTGAATCCCAACATGTTTCTGTGGCCCCCCTGAAATTTGCCATGGATGGCCCCAGGTCTGGAATCACTGATCTAGAACATGGAACATTAAATATGACAGCACAGGAACAGGCCCCTTTGGCCCACAATGTCCGTGCCCGAACAAGGTGCCAAGTTAAACGAATTTACACTGAATACACTTGACCCACATCCCTCCATTCACTGCCCATCCATTGCGTATTTAAAAGTTTCTAACATGTCACTATCATATTCTGCTCCCACCACCACCACCACCACCGCGCCATTCTCTGTGTGGAAATCCTTTAAGCTTTTCTCCTCCCATCTCATCTTTAGTCTTTGACATTTCCACCCTGGTCTATTGTTGGCCTGGCGAGGTGATACAAACAGTGAAACTAAGCAAAGCCAGTCATCGGCTGTAAGTGCCAATGGACCGGCTGAAGTTGGTGTACGGTAATGTAGGAAATGCCCATTAGTAGTGAACAGCTTGGGCTACCCCCACCCCACCCCCGAGAGACCTGTGGGATAATATTATAGCAGAATTATAGCAGCACAGCCTGCTCTGCTCCACCATATAAAAATATCGTGCTGGCGGGGGAGAGACGGAGCGTGTGAGTGCATGAAAAAAAAAGAGAAAGGGTGTGAGAGTGAAGGAGATGGGAAAGCGAGTGCATAAGAGAGAGAGTGTAATCCTGTGTGGGTAGACAAAAATGCTGGAGAAACTCAGCGGGTTCGGCAGCATCTGTGGAGCGAAGGAAATAGGCAACGTTTCGGGTCGAGACCCTTCTTCTTCATAGATGCTGCCGCACCCGCTGAGTTTCTCCAGCATTTTTGTCTACCTTTGATTTTCCAGCATCTGCAGTTCCTTCTTGAACACGTAATCCTGCGTGTGTGTGTGTGAGATGGGGGGTGATGAATGGTGATGTGACAGTGTCAGAGAGCACAATAATAAGTACGTTAGTGAGTGGGAAGTTATGTTGGAGTTGAGGGGGGGTTGGGGAGAGAGAGAGAGAGAGAGAGACAGAGAGAGAGAGAGAGAGAGAGAGAGAGAGGGGAGTAGCATCTGCAAAACTCATTACAGTTTAACCTAATTTCTTCCAACTTAAGCCGAGTATGATCCAATTTCCAAATGTCTTTTTTTTTTTGCTGAGGCCCTGTTTCTGATAAAGTACAAGAAAGGATGAGAGGGATATGCAGCAAAAATAAAAAAGTGAAAGAGAGAGAATGGAACAGCAAAGGCAGACATGTGGTCTGTCTTTAGGGTGAAGGCAGGAGCAGGGTACTGATTGGGGGAGAAATGGGGAGAAGGCAGGAGCAGGGTACTGATTGGGGGAGAAATGGGGAGAAGGCAGGAACGGGGTACTGATTGGGGGAGATATGGGGAGAAGGCAGGAACGGGGTACTGATTGGAGGAGATATGGGGAGAAGGCAGGAGTGGGGTACTGATTGGGGGAGAAATGGGGAGAAGGCAGGAACGGGGTACTGATTGGGGCAGATATGGGGAGAAGGCAGGAGCGGGGTACTGATTGGGGAAGATATGGGGAGAAGGCAGGAACGGGGTACTGATTGGGGGAGATATGGGGAGAAGGCAGGAACGGGGTACTGATTGGGGGAGATATGGGGAGAAGGCAGGAACGGGGTACTGATTGGGGGAGATATGGGGAGAAGGCAGGAACGGGGTACTGATTGGGGGAGATATGGGGAGAAGGCAGGAACGGGGTACTGATTGGGGGAGATATGGGGAGAAGGCAGGAACGGGGTACTGATTGGGGGAGATATGGGGAGAAGGCAGGAACGGGGTACTGATTGGGGGAGATATGGGGAGAAGGCAGGAACGGGGTACTGATTGGGGGAGATATGGGGAGAAGGCAGGAACGGGGTACTGATTGTGGATGATCAGCCGTGATCACATTGAATGGCGGTGCTGGCTCGAAGGGCCGAATGGCCTACTCCTGCACCTATTGTCTATTGTTTATTGTCTAATATATAATCACGTGATAGGAGTGAACGGAAAGGAAGAAAATAAATGGAAGATGAGATAAGGAAAGAAGCCCATAGATACGATGAGAAGGTGAAGATAGGAAAGAGAGATAGACAGAGAGAGGAAGGGGATAATGGATAAAATACCCTTCACAACTATGGCCATCTTCACTCACTTCCTCTCTTTCTCCATCGCTATTTCATCGCACTTTCTAATTGGGAGGAGAGTGTGTGTGGGGCTGGGCCCAAGCCTGGGCCTTGCACAATGAGCACATTGTGGGTCCCAGTAGACAGACTGAAGCAAGAGGCCATTTGCCAAGGTCCTTCACTGCATAATCCTGCTTGCTGTTAAACCAATGTCGAGACCTGGAATGCAATCGAACATTTTTTTTTTCTCCTCTTGTATTAAGGAAACATTTCTTTCCATCAAGTATCTTCGCCCCTCCCTCATTTTTTTTTTTTGGGGGGGTGGGGGGAGTGGAAGAGGGGAGACAGAGAAAGAAAATGGAGGGGTCTAATTATAATGTGCGTCCATCTGTGCCTGTATTGTAGCTCAGGGAAGAACAGTTAAAGCAAGTGAGACGTCCTCAGAAGGCCTCAGACGCGGTGATTAGTCACACAGTATTAATCTGAGACCTAACAATAGGCCTCAAAGTCCGACCGAACTCCAGCTGTCAGCCAGTGAAAGAAAGGAAAGAAAACAGATTGGGAGATTGGAGCGTTGGGGGCGATTTCTGCAGAGTAGCGTGGCTTGGCTTTCAGTCATTGAAAGAAGCGCTTGGGCCCTTTGTCTGGTAATTGCTCATGGGCCCTGAGTTTGGTGTACGAGGGAGGGGGGGGGGGGGGGGGGGGGGGGGGAGGAGGCTGTGTGTGTGTGTGTGTGTGTGTGTGTGGAGGCTGGAGCAGCAACACAATGCCTAATCCACAGCCAACAGATGGCACAACCTGCCCCAGGGAGGGGAGATGGAATCAAAATGTTTGTAGATCCACAAGTGTTGTTTTCTACCGGCCCAGTGTGTTGTCGCCATTACTCCCTTCATTACCCCCCCACCCCCTCCCCCCCCCACCTCGTCCCCTCCCCTGAGCTCATTACTCTGTTTCAAGGAAACATCCACAGCTTTTTATTTTACCCACAATCAAAAGTTAGGCCTTGTGAGCAACAGGTCACAAGGCCTAACTGGCCTTTGCTGGTGTTTAAACCCTACACTAGTCATGCTAGTCCTAGGCTCCTTAACCTGGCAGTGTCAGTCTGAAGAAAGGTTTCGGCCTGAAACGTTGCCTATTTCCTTCGCTCCATAGATGCTGCTGCACCCGCTGAGTTTCTCCAGCATTTTAGTGCGTATTCTATTCTTTCTCTCTGTGTCTTATATTCCTTTAATTTAAGTGCCTGAGCTCTAGGGAGATATTTTCCACCAAAGGTTGAACAAGGTAACTCATTATCACACCCCCTCTCTGCCCACAACCCCAACATAAATCTATTTACCCTCTGAGAGGTATCTTAATTCTCTGGGTTAAAATTATGACAGGTTTACTTTAGTTTTGTTCTTAGAGATACAGCGCGGAAACAGGCCCTTCAGCCCACCGGGTCCGTGCCGACCAGCGATGCCTGACACTATCCTACACACTAAGGACGATTTACAATGTTTACCAAAACCAATTAACACACGAGCCTGTACGTCTTTGGAGTGTGGGAGGAAACCAGAGCACCCGGGGAAATCCCACGCAGCCCCGGGAAGAACGGTCAAACTCCGTTCAGAGAGCACCCAGAGTCAGAATCAAAACCTGAGGTCTCTGGAGCTGTATATGCAGCACCTCTACCGCTGCGCCACCGTGCTGAAGTGTGGAGATAGGGTACGCAGTCAGAATCTTTTTCCCCCAGGATAGAAAAATCAAATAATAGAGGGCACAGCTTTAAAGTGAGAGATGCAAAGTTTGATGGTGATGAGCTGGGCTACTTTGTTACAGAGGGTGGGTGCCTGCATCGTGCTGCTGAGGTTGGTAGTGGAGGCCGAGATGATAGTGGCATTTAGGAAGCTAAATGGCACATGGAGATGCAGGGAATGTGGACATCTGGATTAAAGCAGATAGTAAGAGATGATCTTGGCATCATGTTTGGTACTGACCCTGTGGGCCAAAGGGCCTGTTCTTGTACTATACTGCAAAGATCCTATAGTCCAAGATAGGCCACTCCTTCTAAATGCAATGGGCTGACGTGTAGTATGCAACGGAGTGGAACGTGGGCCTTTTTTTCATCCATTTCCGTAACCCGACCCGACCCGACCCGCAGTGTAATCAACGTTGCGGGGGAACAGTTTGTGTTAATAAATTATAATTCTGAAAATGAGGAGAAGATTTTTACCAAGGAACTTTGATTTTTACGAGGATGTTTCCGTAACCGCCTTCCGTCTCCGCACTAGTATCTTTGCTCCGCTACGGGATCTTTGGTGCGGAGACGGAAGCCGGTTACGGAAATGGGGCCGAAAATTCCCCACGAATCTGCCCATGACCGTACTACGTCTTTTTCGTCGAGTGGTCTATCTAGCTCGCTGTAGGGTCTTTGCTGTACTGTTCCATGTTCAATGCAGTTCCTGGTGCTAGTGCGTTACTATCAGAGGTGATGTCTTGGAGATGAAATATTAAACTGAGACCCGGCAGTTCTTGCCAGTGGTTGTAAAAGATCACACAGTTGTGCTCTCACCTATATTTATCTCTCAAGCAACATAACTAAACAAATGTTTCTGGAAATAAATGTGTTTCTATTTGGGGGTTAGCTTGTCGGTGTGATTTATTTTCTAAAAATGAGACAACACTTCAAACTTATTCCCACAAGTCTTAAATACTTGGGAAACCCTGATGTCAGGAAAGCCTATATCAGTGGAGCACAGGAACAAGATTTAGAACATTACGGCACATGTCTGTAGGAAGGAACTGCAGATGCTGGTTTACACCGAAGAGACCGAGGATAGACAAAATGCTGGAGTAACTCAGCAGGACAGGCAGCCTCTCTGGAGAGAAGGAATGGGTGGCCGTTTCAGGTTGAGATCCTTCTCGGGACAGGCCCTTCGGTCCTGCCCACCCATCCCATCACCTGGATCTTACTAAGCCCGAGAAACACTGGGAAAACAATCTATTGAAAGGGGAGGAAAGCTCTTCTTTTGGCGCCCATGTGACTCACCCACCCAACATGGAACCCCACATATCCAGCACTGCAGCCAACCGGCAACAAGGCAACACCTCGACCCAGTCGGGGCCCGCAACACCATCCCCACTTCTTGCTGCAAGCTGCAACTCAACATTGCAAGCCACCAACAATGCACAACGCCCACCCAACACTGCATACCACCTCCCCAGCATTACAATGTGTGCGAATGGTCTTTCAAAGAGAGATATTAAGCAAATTGGGCCGATGAACTCCAGAATTGAAAAGAATGAGAGATGATTTCATTGAAATACCAATTGTTGGATGTTGGATGTTTTTTCCCTTGGCTCCAGTGTTTCAAACACTAGGGGACAATCTCAAAATAAGGGGCCGGCTATTCAGGACTGAGAAGGGAAGGTATCTCATTGTCCAAAAGGTGGGGCTTTTGGATCCTGCATCAAAGAAAGCTGTGGAGCGGAGACTGTGTTTGTGTGTGTGTGTGTGTGTGTGTGTGTGTGTGTGTGTGTGTGTGTGTGTGTGTGTGTGCGTGCGTGTGCGTGTGCGTGTGCGTGTGCGTGTGTGTGTGTGTGTATGTGTGTGTGTGTGTGTGTGTGGCAGACATCAACTTCACTAGCTGAGGTTGAGAACATGACCACTCTAAACACTCCAGGTTTAGATAATTAAATGACAACAGGGGAAGTGACAGCTCTACAGATGTAGGAAGCAACTGCAGATGTTGGTTTAGACTGTCGATAGACACAAAGTGCTGGAGTAACTCAGCGGGTGTGGCAGCAGCCCTGAAACATCACCCATCCTTTATCTCCAGGGATGCTGCCTGACCCACTGAGTTACTACTCCAGCAGTTTGTGTATACTATACATGGCGTCGAAGCAGATGGTGGTGAGACGTCACCTTTCCCCTCACATTTCATAGAAAATAGGTGCAGGAGGAGGCCATTCAGCCCTTCGAGCCAGCTGATCCTCCCAGAAGAATGGAATGGAGGAGGGATAGGAAAGGGAGGGGGTGAAGACGGGGAAGGGAGAGAGAAGAGAAACAGGCGGGTGAGGGTGAGAAAGGCTGAAGAGGGGTGGAAGAGCAGTGGCAGGAGAGAGAAGGAAAGATAGACCACACCAAGCAAACCAGTCGGATTCGATCAACACACAGTCATTGTAAATAGTATGGATTGATACTCACAGACAAACCTCAGTACCATTAGGATTGCGGCTACATCTGCCTCCATTCAGGCAGTAGCAATTCAAACCTGAGGGAGAGGGAGGGAGACAGAGAGAAAATTAATTAGCAGTTCACAAGTAACGTCTTCCTGGACTGATTTTCCTAGCTGATACACTGCCCATCTGATGAGTTGGTGCTTACTTATCCTGCAATTGACACAGTGTTCAACAACGCCTGCCTGAGATATTGAAAAATAACTCTTTCGATTAGAGCTGAATGTACAAAAAATAATTCGTTTTATGGGTCTGAGAATTGCGTACATATCAGCTTTCATTTCAGGTGAAGAAGATGTTTTTAGTCAATTATTTCAAGATAAACTCACCCTCACTGGGGTACAAGTCCCACACACACACACTGACCCTCACTGGGGTACAGGTCACACACACACACTGACCCTCACTGGGGTACGAGTCCCACACACACACACTGACCCTCACTGGTGTACGAGTCCCACACACACACTGACCCCCACTGGGGTATGAGTCCCATATACACACTGACCCCCACTGGGGTACGAGTCCCACACACACACTGACCCCCACTGGGGTACGAGTCCCATATACACACTGACCCCCACTGGTATACGAGTCCCACACACAAACACTGACCCCAACTGGGGTACGAGTCCCATATACACACTGACCCCCACTGGGGTACGAGTCCCACACACACACTGACCCTCACTGGGGTAGATGTTTAGAGATACAGCACGGAAACAGGCCTTTCGGCCCATCGAGTCCATGCTGACAATTAATCACCATTCACACTAGTTCCATGTTTACCCACTCTCACATCCACTCCCTAAACAAATCTACACCGGCTAATTAACCTACAAATACACACATTGATTGTTGGGACGTGGGAGGAAATCGGAGCATCCGGAGGAAACGCACGCAGTCACAGGGAGGCCTCGGAATTAAAGGGCGCTCTTTTAGAAAGGAGGTGAGGAGGAACTTCTTTAGTCAGAGGGTAGTGAATCTGTGGAACTAGTTGCCACAGGGGGCTGTGGAGGCCAAGTCAGTGGATATTTTTAAGGCAGAGATCTAATCAAATTCTTGATTAGAACGGGTGTCGAGGGCTGTGGGGAGAAGGCAGGAAGATGGGATGAGGAGGCAGAGAGATCAGCCATGATTGAATGGCAGAGTAGACTCGATGGGCCGAATGGCCTAATTCTACTCCTATCACTCGTGAGAATGTGCAAACTCCTGAAACCCACAGACAGCACCCGAGGTCAGGATTGAACCTGGTTCTTTGGCTCCATCGACTGTGCCAGTGTCTGTGGGACCCCAGTTTCAGCTCGGGATAGTGAGGGAGGGGAGTATGTGTGGGGAGGGGAGAGGAAGGAGGAAGTGGGTGTAATCGCTTTGAGCTACCGTTGAAAGTTTGGCCCACTCCTCCACAGCAAGCAGGGTGCCCCAGGCGAGGGGTGAGCCCGCAGTCTGTGGGTTGCTCTGCTGAAGGCGCCTGGCCCTGTGGGGCGGGGCGGGACGGGCTGTGTGTGTGAAGTACTCGCGACAAGCCCTTGGAGAGCAGCAAGTTCAGTAACACAGTCTGCGCTCTGTGCGTGGGAACAAGCAACAGCTGTGGAGCAGGGCTCTGTATCCAGAACAAAGGCACGGAGAGAGAGGGAGGGAGAGAGGGAGAGGGAGGGAACTATCAGGCTCACTCCCTGCTGCACACTCTCCGCTTCTGCTCAGCGTCCTCCTGCTCCCCATTCCTGGCACAGGTCCCAGTCTGACTCGTTTGCTCTCAGCATCACCAGGCACTACGCAAGGCTAGCCCGCGCCAGCGTGTGGCAACCTCAGTAAACTCTGGCCCACTTGACATCGAGAGATAGGTCGCAGCAGAACGGGAGTCTGTCAGACCACAGAGGGGGAGCTGCTGCATCCACTCACACCTCACTGCGAGTCACCCTCAAACAACCCTGCCAGTGAATGCAATGTCAAGCTGGAAAGGGTGCAGAGAAGATTTACCAGGACATTGCCAGGTCTGGAGGGACGAGCTACAGGGGGCGGTTGAGCTGACTAGGTCCTCATTCCTTGGAGCGCAGGAGAATGAGGGTTGATCTTATTGAGGTGTATAAGATCATGAGAGTTTACCCAGAGTATGGGGAATCAAAAACCAGAGGACATAGGTTTAAGGCGAGGGGGGGAACGTTTTTACACAAAGGGTGACAGGTGCATGGAATGAGCTCCCGGAGGAGGTAGTTGAGGCAGGTACTATTACAACATTGAACAAACATTTAGACAGGTACGTGGATAGGACAGGTTTAGAGGAATATGGGCCAAGTGGAACTAGTGTAGTCAAGGCATGTTGGTTAACATTGGCGTTGGGCCGAAGGGCCTGTTTCCACGTTGTATGACTAATTGAGGAATCTCTCCTAACACTGAGGGAGATGGAAGAGAGTCGTAATTTAAGAGATACGGCGTGGAAACAGGCCCTTCTGCCCACCGAGTCCACACCAGCCAGCGCTCACTCCATACATTAACACTATCCTACACACTAGGGACAATTTCCAATTTTTACCAAAGACAATTCACATATTAAGACAATTGCATTTATTTGGAGTCTGGGTGGAAACAGAAGGATACGGAGAAAACCCACACAGTTGTACAAACTCCGTACAGATAGCAACCAGAGTCAGCATCCGTAGTCAGGATCGAACCCGGGTCTCTGGCGCTGTAAGGCAGCAACGCTACCACTGCGCCACCGTGCCGTCTCAAGTCATTAAAGGGACTTAATGATAGCAGAGTCAGGGGATATGGGGAGAAGGCAGGAACGGGGTACTGATTGGGGACGATCAGCCATGATCACATTGAATGGCGGTGCCGGCTTGAAGGGCCGAATGGCCTACTCCTGCACCTTATTGTCTATTGTTTAAGAAGGAACTGCAGATGCTGGAAAATCGAAGGTAGACAAAAGTGCCGGAGAAACTCAGCGGGTGCAGCAGCATCTATGGAGCGAAGGAAATAGGCAACGTTTCGGCATCTCCCCCTTTCCTAATCGGCCACCATTCAGATAATAAAGAAGAAGAAGTGCCCAGAGAGAATATGAAAGAGTCGATGGGAATGCAGCAAGAATAAGTTGGGTTGGAGTAGGATTAGTGTAAAATGAGTGGTTGATGGGTGGGCCAAAGGAGCTGTAACCGCATCTCTGCGACTGGTGCAGATTAGACCAACAAGAGTCCCCCAAATTAGTCACAACTTGTAACTAAATGTTTCTTCACTTCAAATTTGGGACGTGGGCAGTGGTCGATCAGTTAAGTTATAGGAACAGAATTAAGCCATTCGGCCCATCAAGAGTGCTCTGCCATTCAATCATGGATGATCTATCTTTACCTTTCAACCCCATTCTCCTGCCTTCTCCCCATAACAACTGACACCCATTCTAATCAAGAATCTGTTAATCTCCGTCTTAGAAATATCCATTGACTTGGCTTTCACAGCCTTCTGTGGCAATGAATTCCAAAGATTCACCAACCTCTGATTATAGAAATTCCTCCTTTTATTCTGAGGCTCTGGCCTCTGGTCCTAGACTCTCCCACTAGTGGAAACATCCTCTCCACATCCACTCTATCCAGGCTTGTCAATGTTCGGCAAGTTTCAATTAGGTCCCCCCCCCCCCCCGGCCCCTCATTCTTCTAAACTCCAGCGAATACCAGCCCACTGCTGTCATTTGTTAACCCAATCATTCCTGCACGAAATCAATGGGCTAATGGATTGATCATTGGAACTGAAGAAGGGTCTCGACCCGAAACGTCACCCGTTCCTTCTCTCCAGAGATGCTGCCTGACCCGCTGAGTTACTCCAGCATTCTATGTCTACCTTCGATCATTGGAACTCATTGGAATGAATGGTTCTGGTCACAGTGATGCCATTGCAGCCACTGCCGTTGTGTGGTGATCAGTGTTTCTTTGATCACTGATCTGTTTTGTAGTAAAAAATGCTGGAGAAACTCAGCGAGTGCAGCAGCATCTATGGAGCAAAGGAAATAGGCAACGTTTCGGGACGAAACCCGGAAGGGTTTCGTCCCGAAATGTTGCCTATTTCCTGAAATGGTTCCTATTCGGCCCGAAACGTTGCCTATTCCCTTCGCTCCATAGATGCTGCTGCACCCGCTGAGTTTCTCCAGCATTTTTGACTACCTTCGATTTTCCAGCATCTGCAGTTCCTTCTTAAACAAATGTTTTGTAGTCAATGCCTACTATGTTCTGTTGTGCTGAATGAAGCAAAGCAAGAATTCCATTGTCCTGATAAGGGACACATGATAATAAAACACTCTTGAATTTTGAATCTTGAATCTTGTTACCCCTCTGATCTAAGGGCACTGATGCTGCTGCACCCGCTGAGTTTCCCCAGCAATTATGTGTACCTAAGGGCACTGAGACCCTGTTTGTGATTCACCTAGGGTCCTCGATTAGTGGAGCAACAAGTAACCATTAGCGGTGCTGACAGGGGGTCAAGGGGAGGTGCCTCTACTCTTTGCCAGCCGCTAAACACAGAGGGGATAACAATTTGGGATTAAATTGTCTGCAACTTAATCCACTGAGGGATGGGGGTGGGCGATGAGAGTTCACCGTTTCCTCCAGCTGAGAAGATGAGCTGATCCACGCTCGCCAAATAGAGGGGAAAGTCCCTCCTCGCTCTACACGCTGTCCTTCTTAAACATTGGGGATTGGTGTGAAGGCGGGGAGTTGCCAGCGGGGGCTGACAGAGACAGTCGCGGCTCAAACCCACTCGCCCTCCCCCGACCCTGAAGTGTCAAAGGGCGATCGGGTCGCCAACACGTTTTCCGCCGGAGGTCTCCGAGAAACCACACACTAGCGTGCAAAGCAAAGCCCAGATGGGGGGGAGGATGGCGTGACACACTAGGACCGCGTAGGAGTAGCAACAATTAAAACAGCTAGCGCCACAGGAAAGGGGGGGTTGGCCAAAAAAGTATAACACACACACGCTCCATAGATGCTGCTGCACCCGCTGAGTTTCTCCAGCATTTTTGTGTACCTACACACACACACACACACCCTGATGGCCGGCGGTTCCGGAGTGAATGAAGTGTGCCGGCTTGGGACACACACGTCTGGTGTCAATAACAGTAACAGCAGAGCACAGAGAGAGAGAGAGGGAGAGAGAGAGAGACTGGGCTAACTGCTCTAAGGGAAGAGGCAATGATCTCAATCTCCAATATCACTGCACACACAACCAAGTTAGCTTAGTTTTTGTTTAGTTTGAGAGATACAGCGCGGAAACAGGCCCTTCAGCCCACAGAGTCCGCACCAACCAGTTATTCCCGCACACCAACACCACAAGGGACAATTTTACATTCATACCAGGCCAATTAACCTACAAACATGCACGTCATTTATAAAGAAACACTAACAAGAAGGGCTGGAATAACTCAGCCGGTATCTCCGGAGAACATGGAGAGAGAGAGGTATATATAAAGAGACATTTTAATGAAATAAAACACTCGACAACAACCCAAACATGACATTAGCCACCAAAGGGTCCTCTGTCCATTCACCCCAGAGATGCTGCCTGATTGACCGGCTGAGTTCCTCCAGCACTTTGTGTTTTGAACAAGATTCCGGCATCTGCAGTTCCCCGTGCCTCCTATGGGGATGTGGGCATTCAAGGAACTGCAGGTGCTGGAGTCTTGAGCGAAACACAAAGTGCTGGAGGGACTAGGTGGCTCAGGCAGCGTCTGTGTGTGTGGGGGGGGGGGGGGGGGGGGGGGGGGGGGGAATGGACAGGCGGCGTTACGGATTTGGATCCTTCTTCAGACCGGGAGGAACTGACAAAATTGGGCTCGACAAAAAAAACCTGTAAATGATAGAAATCTGAAAACCAACGAGAAAATGCTTGCAAATCTTAGCAGGTCCACCGATTCTGATTATTTTTATTGCCACTTGTTTCTAGTTTCCAGTTGTGATGGAGGGACCCAGGCCTGAAACTTTGGCTGGTCCTCTTCCACAGGTGCTGCCTGACCCATGAGCATTTTCTGTTACTTAAAAAAATTTGAATGGAATATTTGAGGGAATGAAAGGGAGGGGAGAGAAGTTGAGATAAGAGCTGAGTTGTGGGATTTGCCCATAACCTGCGGATTATCTGGAAAGGGAGAAACTAGCCAGTCTGGAAATTGGGGTGGGGTTGACATTTGGGGGGAGGGGGGGGGGGGGGGGGGGGGTTAGGTGGAGAGGGGGTGGAAATTAATTCATACTCAAGATAGAAACGAAGGGTGGGGAGTTGGGGATAGGTTCAGATTGGAGGACGTTTTATAAATCAGTAAATTCTAGGAGCAGAATAAGGCCATTCAGCCCATCTGGTTTCCCGGGAGTAACGGCACCAGTGCGGCTGGGCACTTCGCTCAGTTATAGCAATGGAGAGAGTGGGAGGGGGAGAGTGAGGGGGGAGAGAGTGAGGGGGAGGGAGAGAGGGGGGCGGGGAGAGGGATGGGGGGAGAGGAAGGGTGAGGGAGAGAGCGATGGGGGGGAGAGGGAAAGATGGGGGAGAGGGATGGGGGGAGAGGGAGAGAGGGATGGGGGAGAGAGTAAGGGGGGGAGTGGGAGATGGGAGAGGGGGAGGGAGAGGGAGAGGTAGAGGGAGGGAGAGGGGGAGAGAGGGATGGGGGGGGGAGAGGGGGAGTTCCGGGTTGGGGGGCGGGGGGTGGTGGGGGGCGGCTATAAGTCACTTTCTATTCTCTGAGCTTTGCCCCCATGTGTCTGGGCATTCATTCTGTGGCGAGTTCACGGGCCGGTGTAGTGGCGGGCGGGCTAGGAGGGAAGGGTATCTCCCAGAGTGGTTGGTGGGGTTGGAGTGGAACTGAAACGATTTACCCAGTCCCTTTCCTGAATCGGAATGTGGGACCAGCTGATAACTCAACGGGACAACTTCATGTGGGGAAAGTAGACACAAAATGCTGGAGTAACTCAGCGGGTCAGGCAACATCTCTGGGCGACGTCTCGGGTCGAGACCCTTCTTCAGACAGAGGGTCGGAGGAGAGGGAGACTGGGGATGTGGAAGGGTAAGGTGTGAAAACGACAGATCAAAGCAGACGGTGATCAAGGAAATGGAGAGCCTGAAGTTGTTCTCTTCACGGTCCCCCCCCCCCCTCCTCTATTTTACTCCCCCACCCTCTCTCACTCCATCTCTCCCCCACGGTTACTCCCAGTCACAACCCTGCACTCCAAGTTCATTCATAAGATAACAGCATCCTCGCCACCCCCCCCCCCCCCCCCCTCTCTCTATCTCTCTGTCTCACTCACACGCGCGTAAAACGAGTCGCAGAGCGGATGTTATATCAAATGGAAACGACAATGAGCACACACAAAAAAGTCGTGAGGAGTGTGTCCCTTTCAGAGTGTAAAAGGGGCTCGGAGTAAGACCGCCGGCTCGGCGGCTAAAGCCCACACTTTAAGCAGTAAGCACCCACTTTCTTTCCTTCCACCGCCTCTGCTCCTCCTGGGAAGCAACAAGTGGAAGAAAACTCTAAACTCGCCCCCAACTCACCGCCCAGTAACCGAAACAGGTAGCTATCTTCAACAAAAACCAACTCTGCCCCCCGACGCTGGAAGCTGCAGTGTTGTGGACAAGGACAACTCACCTGATACCAGGGCGGGCAGTGATATTAGGTACAGGGTCTGCACCAACATTCCTCCAGTCGAGATTCAAGAGAGATCCTCCTTTTTTTCCCTTCACTTTCTGAACTTGTTTTTATCCCACCGTATAGTTCTTCAAACAGACCATAAATCCACAGGGGGGGGGGGAGGGGAGGAGGGTCCCCGGTTGGGGAGGAGGGGGGGAGAGTCCAAGAACAAATAAAAAGTTGCAAGCAAATGGAATAATTTTGTTTTCAAATCAAAGTAAATCCGAAGCAAGATGATAAGTGGTTGGCGGCGAGCGTGGGGTTTGAAATCAATGATCTTCTACAGGCTGGCGTTACTGGATTATAGATCCGCTCACAGGCTTCACGCTCTGAACTTTTCTCTCTCTCTCGATAAACCTGTAGCTGAGGATCCAGTCTTGGCTCTCAGTGCCCTCAGCACGTCTCCCCAATGCGGCAGAGGCTGTACTGAGATGGAAAGAAAACGCTTCTTCGTCTCTCCCCCTGGTGGGCGGAGATTTGCTCTGTATTTGCATAAAGCTGCGAAGAAATCTTTTTCCTCTCTCTCCCCACTCCCCCCTCTCGCTCTCTGTCTCTCTCTCACTCTCATTGTGATCGGGCAGTCGTAGGGTGCTGGCGAGATCTATCCATGCTCAGTCTAATCTCAACTGGGCGCTGCCCCAACGACCAAGGGCTCGCCCTGACACCACTAACCCTGTCCCACCAACTTCTGTACATACTCCACTTTCAAACCAGAACACCCCAGGGACCACACGAGAACAAGGGAGGGGAGGGGGGGGGTCTGTAAAGATAGCAAATAGACACAAAAAGCCGGGGTAACTCAGCGGGTCGGACAGCATCTCTGGAGAACATATATAGGTGACGTTACGAGTCGAGCCCCTTCTTCAGACTGCAAAGATAGGATTTTAAAATAGATTTTTCTTTAAAGAGAGGTGCCAACACTGCGGAGTATGACACAATTGAATGTACAGTATACACAGTAAGAATGAATGAAGAGTTTTATATGCACTGGGTTTGTTGTGCATTTAAGTTTTTATTCTCAATACACTTTGCTTTTGAAATTAAAAGTGGAGAAAGTTTTCAAATGTTTTCAACTGAAACATTTTAGCATTTATTGGACTCTGTTTTCCTGGTATGAAATAGTTATTTCATTTGTTTTCCCCGACGCACAATTACCCGGGGACAGGTAGATAAGATTTCAAAGCTGCCCGAGATTGCACCAGAGTAAATATAGACTTTCGACCTCCCTCCCTAAATCAGTTAATCACTTCTTCCTAAATCCCAAATACTGCCTTTTAAAATCATGAAAAACTGTGGGTCTTCCTGTTGACAACACCGTGTTTAAAGTCACAAATTTGGTCTTGCATTTTGACACACAGCGCGGAAAGTTTACAAGGCAACTCGTCTCAAGGCAACTTGCCATGTAAACATGTCATTGTAATTGCCCAAGTGGTGAGGCAGCGCCTCCACAGACATGAGGCTGTAATTACAATGCGATGCTCTTGCATCTAGTATAGCGCTTAGCAAGTCTTGGCGTTCTGTCTCCTCTTGAGACGAAAATAAAAGGGATTGCAAAAGTTGTGTAATTGTAGTCCGACTTTTTTTCCCCCACCACACAACCGACTGATGTTGTGACTCAAGCATCACCTCGAGGTCATATTTTCCTGTGTCTATTTTGGATTATACTTAGGAAATGTTTGAGAAACTGCGATTTTTTTAGACAATGCTTTTCAATACACTTGGATGAACATAATGCTTTCTAGCCAATTAACTATTTTAAGGAGACAGAATCTGGAATCGTGCGCAGAACGTATCTCTAAACTAAACGGAACTAAACACGGAACGCTGGAGTAACTCAGTGACAACTGAGGAAAGAACTGCAGATGCTGGAACAGCACCTCATATTTCGCTTGGGTTGCTTACACCCCAACGGTATGAACATTGACTTCTCGAACTTCAAATAGCCCTTGCTTTCCCTCTTTCTCTCCACCCCTTCTCCCATCTCAGTTCTCCCACCAGTCTTACTGTCTCCGACTACATTCTATCTCTGTCCTCCCCACTCCCCTGACATCAGTCTGAAGAAGGGTCTCGACCCGAAACGTCACCCGTTCCTTCTATCCAGAGATGCTGCTTGTCCCGCTGAGTTACTCCAGCATTTTGTGTCTGACTCAGTGACTCAGGCAGCATCTCTGGAGGACATGGACAGGCGGTGCTTCGGGTCAGGACCCTTCAACCTGTAACTCGAGTACTGTGATAGAGGAAACACTGTATCCAATTAATACGCAAAGTTCCCAGGGCACCAACGTGTCGTTTTTCAGATACCCCGCTTTTAGTGCCATTTGTCCTAATATAATTTCCAAACTACCAGGAATTTTTTTTAGGGGCCTGTCCCATTTTCACGACCTCTGCCGAGTTTGCCATTGACTCATACTCGCAGCATGGTCGTCACGAGGTCGTAGGTGGGTCGTGATGCTAGTCGTGGGTACTCGTGGCATCAAGTAGGTCGGGGCGATTTTTCAACACGATGAAAAATGTCCACGAGTAAAAAAGGTCGTGAATTAGGTCGTGAAAGTGGGACAGGCCCTTTATCCCTTTCTTCTCAAATTCTGACATTTGTATCTAGAGGGAAGGAACAACTTTACAGACAAATGGATACTGACAGCGCAGTACCCTCGACAGACCACTTCGAGCATCAGCCCAGATGATGTGCCCATATCTTTGAAGTGAGACCCAGCTCCTAGTGCTGGGGTAACTCAGCGGGACAGGCAGCATCTCTGGTGAGAAGGAATGGGTGACTCTTAGTCTCTCAGTCTTCACTGACTCTCAGTCTGAAGAAGGGTCTCGACCCGAAACGTCACCCATTCCTGTTCTCCAGAGATGCTGCCTGTCCCGCTGAGTTGCTCCAGCATTTTGTGTCTATCTTCAGTGTAAACCAGCATCTGCAGTTCCTTCCTACTCCTAACCAGAGGTGAGAGTGCGCGCCACCGAAACACAGTTGACACATCCAGACGATTTCTTTATGGCGAAGAAATTCCTTGTGTAAATATTAAAACATGGACATGGTATGATATCACGAGGGCCGGGTGTCGCATTTGCACCCAGATCTCGTTACCCCACCCGCTAAACCCACTTGGAGTAAATTAAGTCTGAGTAGGATGGAACTGCAGATGCTGGTTTACACCGAAGGTAGAAACAAAAATGCTGGAGTAACTCAACGGGACAGGCAGCGTCTCTGGAGAGAAGGAATAGGTGACGTTTCGAGTCGAGACCCTTCTTCGGACTGAGAGAGAGTCGTGGGTTAGGGCAGCAGTCTACCGTCTATGTAAACCAGCATCTGCAGTACCTCCCCACACATTTCGTCTGCTCCCCTGCGAAATCTCCTCGAGGTTTGCCTGCTTTGAAATAGTTCCCCTCTCCCCGACGAGAGTTCTGCAACGCCCTCTCTCGCTGCTTCCCACTCCCCTGGCTCTCAGTCTGAAGAAGGGTCTCGGCGAAATGTAGTCCTACGGTCCCCAGTCACAATTCTGTCGGAAATCTCTTCCTAAAATCTCCCAGCTTTCCAATCTTCAGTTACAACAGTTTTAGTTTATTGTCACGTGTACCGAGGTACAGTGAAAGGTGTTGGTTGCGTGCTATCCAGTCAGCAGAATGACAGTACACCGATACAGTAATTTACAGTGCATAGACACATGATAAGGGAATAATGTTTAGTGCAAGGTAAAGCCAGCAAAGTCCGATCAAGGATAGTCCGTAAGTCAACAATGAGGTAGATAGTAGCTCAGCACTGCTGTCTGCTTGAGGTAGGATGATTCAGTTGCCTGATAACAGCTGGGAAGAAACTGTCCCTGAATCTGGAGTTGTGCGTTTTCACACTTCTGTACCTTTTGTCTGATGGGAGAGGGGAGAAGAGGGAGTGGCCGGGGTGGACTTGACAGTGATTATGTCGAGGCTGCGTGAGATGTAAATGGAGTCAATGGAAGGGAGGTTGGTTTGTGTGACGGTCTGGGCTGCGTCCACAATTCGCTGCAAATTTCTTGCGACTTCAGGACAGTCGCTTACACGTGTTTCACTGACCGCCACAACCACCCGCCCTCACCCTGGTGGTCGGCAGCTCCTCACCAGCCTCTGCCGACTCTCCATCTGATGGCATGGAAATGTCGCAACCACGAGAAAGTTGGGAAATAAGGAATTGAGCCACATCTTGATAGAGATCCCTGCTATATGTTTGGGCCCCTTTGACAGTTCCATGAAAAAGCTTATGAGAGGAAATATATATATAGAGAGAGAGAGAATTTACGCGCTTTTTGTATTATATATACAAATATATAACAAATATATGACAAATACCGCGCAAATGTACCCCCTATATTAGGGTAGCGTGGCGCAGCGGTAGAACTGCTGCCTAATAGCGTCAGAGACCCAGATTCCATCCTGATTTCAAGTGCTGTCTGTGTGGAGTATGCAGGTTCTCCCTGTGTCCGCGTGGGGTTTCCTCTGGGTGCTCCGGCTTCCTCCTACAGCCAAAGACGTGCGGGTTTGTAGGTTAATTGGTCTCTGTAAATCGCCCCCTAGTGTGGAGGCAGTGGATGGGAACGTGGGATAACATGGAACTAGTGATCGATGGTCAGGGTGGTCTCGATGGGCCGAAGCGTCTGTTCCATGTGTTTAGTTTAGTTCATTGTCACGTGCACCGAGGTACAGTGAAACTTTTTTTGATGCTGTATCTTTCAATCAATAAATCAATTAAATTCAATATTGTTAGTGTTTTACCCAATAGAGTTCACACCTGAAATGACACAAAGTGCTGGAGTAACTCAGCGGGTCAGGCAGCATCTCTGGAGAACATGGATAGGCGATGTTTCGGATCGGGACCCTTCTTCAGATTCTACCTGACCCACTGAGTACTCCAGCACTTTTTTTGACGTTTCTATTTGGTAAAGCAGCATCTGCACCCACCCACCGGTCAGTGAAATGTGTCCCGCGGCTGCCGCGTTCCCTCACCGCCCTGCACTTTGGCGAGGGCTTGGATTCCACCGCCCCATTGTTGCAGGCAGCGAGCCGATGCTTCATGTCAGCTGTTGTTCGGCCGTGCGGCGAGGCGCAGGGAGCTGTGTTGCAGGCTCAGCTGTAACACACATGCATGCATCATGTCACCCTTGTAAACATGCCCCGAACCTGACAGGTTTAAAATCATTCCTACATGAAAACAGGCTGCTACGTTGTTCCCAGTGGAACAGCAATATCGCTGCAAAAATGTCCTTCTTTGTACACTAGGTTTTGGAAGTTTACTTGGAGTCTGTCTGAAGAAGGGTCTCGACCTGTAAAATCACCTATTTCTTTTCTCCAGCGATGTGGTCTGACCCAGCTGGATGTTACTCCAGCTTTGTGCGTGTTTTCTTCCAGTTAAGTTTCGTTTTGTTTAGAGATACAGCGCGGAAACAGCACCTTGTCCGAGACGCCGTACGCTGGCACTTTCCTACACGTTAGCGACAATATTTTCCCCCCAAAGCCAATTAACCTTTAATGAGTACGTTTTTGGAGTGTGGGAAGAGACCGGAGCTCCCGGAGAAAACCCAGGAGAACGGACAAACTCCACACAGACAGCACCCGTGGTCAGGATCGAACCCGGGGATCTGGCGCTGTAAAAGGCAACAACGCTATCGCTGCGCCACCGTGCTGCCCTAGGGTTATGGGAGAGGCAGAGCACGTCTCCTTGTAGTTCCCAGACCTGCAACTGGATTGTGACCCGCCCCGCCGATAGTGGAGAGAGCAATCGCTCCAAGGTTCTCCGGACTGCCCACTGCCCAGTGTGTGTGTGTGTGTGTGTGTGCATTGGCCGGAGAGGTGGGGAATGGGCCAGAGGTTCTGTAACCAGGCACCAGAGCGCGGACGGGCATCAGCCGGGCCACTCCACACAGCCAACATTTACACAGTGCAAGTTGTAAAATAAAACGGCAGCCCAGCCCCAGCCCCACCCTCCTGTGTAACCAAACTCCGGCGAGAGTCAGCTCGGGGGGAACAGAGGGGGAGATTGTTTTGTTTTGAAAGGCTGTGATTGCAGCGCGCTTATCATGCCGGCACTTGTTGCTGGTGGCACCGCCGATGGCTGGAGGGGTGGAGCGATCACAGCGAGTTCTTGCAGGCTCGGATTGTCATCGGGATAATGAGCTCAGGTACTTGAGGCTTGCACCTGTGTGGGTGTGGGTGGGTGCGTGGGTGCAGTTATCCAAGTGTTGCACGATGGTGGTCCCGACTAAGCCCCCTAATCCTAAAATTGAGTTCAAATCCTAAAGTGGGGTGTGTGTGAGGATTTTAAGTCAGTCATTTATAAAAGAGATGATAGACACAAAATGCTGGAGTAACTCAGGCAGCATCTCTGGAGAGACGGAATAGGTCTGAAGAAGGGTCTCGACCCGAAATGTCACCCATTCCTTCCCTCCAGAGATGCTGCCTGTCCCGCTGAGTTACTCCAGCATTAGAAACATAGAAAAATAGGTGCAGGAGTAGGCCATTCGGCCCGCACCGCCATTCAATATGATCATGGCTGATCATCCAACTCAGTATCCTGTACCTGCCTTCTCTCCATACCCCCTGATCCCTTTAGCCACAAGGGCCGCGTCTAACTCCCTCTTAAATATAGCCAATGAACTGGCCTCAACTACCTTCTGTGGCAGAGAATTCCAGAGATTCACCACTCTCTGTGTGAAAAATGTTTTTCTCATCTCGGTCCAAAAAGATTTCCCCCTTATCCTTAAACTGTGACCCCATCTTCGGTAAAAGGGGCTGGGTTGTACAAAACTAACCACGATTGCCATAATCCAAACAGTTAAGTAACTTTCAGTCCTTTAGGGAAGGTTTTTTTTTTAAATACCTGTTCGGTTTTCAAGATGTGGCAATATTTACCAGAATGCTGCCTGGATTAGAGGTATTAATAAGGAGAGGTTGGACAGACGCCCTGTGGAATGTGAGCGATTGAACTTGAGTGGAGACCTGGTAGAGGTGTATGAACATTACGAGAGGCAGAGATAGTGTAGGCAGTCAGATTATTTTTCACAGATGGAAATGTCAAAGATCAGAGGGCAGAGCTTTAAGGTGAGAGGGGCAATGTTGGGGGGGACACTGTTTTTTTCTCATAACAAGAGTGGTGTGAGCCTGAAACATGCTGCCAGGGGTAGTGGGGACAGATATGATAGTTTAATAGGATTTTACATAGGCACATGGAAGACTTTCGAGCAACTGTGCAGAAATAGGCCCTTCGGCCTACCAAGTCCGTGCCGACCAGCGATCATCCCGTACGCTAGTACTATCTCACAAACTAGGGAGAATTTCCAATTTTATCGAAGCCATTTAACCTACAAACCTATACTTTTTTTTTTGGAGTGTGGGAGGAAGCCAGAGCACCCAGAGAAAACCCACACGGTCACAAGGAGAACATACAAATTCGTACAGACAGCACTCGTAGTCAGATTCAAACCCGCCTCTCTAGCACTGCATGGTAGCAGCTCTACTGCTGTGCCACCCCTAAGTGAAGGGAATGGAGGGATATGGACCGTGTACGAGCAGAGGGGATTAGTTTAATTTGGCACAAACATTGTGGGCCGAAGGGTCTGATCCTGTGCTGTACTGTTCTATGCCAGCATTTATCATCTATCCTTAATTGCCCTAACAGAGAAGAACAGGAGTGGTGATTGAGGCAGGTATTATTGTGGCATTTAAGAGACTACTGTTCAGAGAATGGGGGGGGGGGGGGTATGGAATAAGTGCAGACAGAGAAGAGTTGGGCTTGGCACAGACATTGTGGGCCGAAGGGCCAGTTTCTTGCACTGTGCTGTGCTATGTTCTGATGCCTCCTATGGCAATGAAGGGGAGACAATAGATGTTGGCCTCTCCTGCAGCAACTACACCTTCAAGAAATATCTCTTAGCAATAAGTGCCAGAAGGGGAGTGTGAATGTACTTTACAGCACGACTGCCCGTTCAAGGTCCTGGGTCACAGTACGAACCTGCTGTAGGTGGTGTAGTGGTAGAGCTACTGCCTCACAGCGCCAGAGACCCGGGTTCGATCCTGACTATGGGTGCTGTCTGTACAGAGATTGTACATTCTCCCCGTGTCACCTGTGTGGGTTTTCTCCGTGACCTTCAGTTTCCTCCCACACTCCAAAGACGTACAGGTTTAGCTTGGTATAAATGTAAAATTGTCCCTAGTGTGTGTAGGGTGGTGTTGATGTGCAGGGATCGCTGGGTGGAACAGACTCGGTGGGCCGTCGAAGTGCTTGTTTCTGCACTGTATCTCTAAACTAATCTAAAGGAGGGCGAATGGTGGAAGACGGAACATGGGAAGAATAGATTACAGGGAAAATTAGTGGAGAGAGGGTCTGCTCTCTGACCGGCATAGACTCAATGGGCCACATGGCTCCCGTCTATGTCAGAAGGGAACATGAAAATATAAAATCAAGGGTAGGGTGTGTTTAGCGTCTGTTTAAACTCATGTTTCGATCTTCTAATTCTGACGTTAAACATCTCCTCTGTTGACATTTGATTAACTTCAAAGACAATTAAAACAATTCCTGCTTAGTTCTCTAATGAAAGCAAAAGCTTTTTGATGACTCTTTGAACGAGGGTGTATTCTGTTGATATTCTTGCCAGGCCACAATCAGACTGCCATTGGAGGCAAATATGTAGCGGCGATGGGATCGCTTACAGCCAAAGTTCATCGTAAAGTTCTAAAAATCAACACCATCTTTGATCAATGTGTTTACATACTACAAAGCAAACATCACAAAGAACCGCAGTTCAACTGAAGTATTTTTGAAGTGTGATCACTGAAGCAATTTAGGGAAACCAACACCAATTTGCAGTATCGGTATGATCCAGATCTTACTCTTGGTTTGGAAAGAATTTTAGCTCCAGAACACAGTAGAGATTCAAGGCACGACTCACAATCTGCCCTGAACCCAGCACACTAATGTAATCATAAAGAAAGCACATCAACGCCTCTACCTCCTCAGAAGATTGAGGAGATTCGATATGTTTACTCTCAATTGGTTGCATCACATAGAAATATAGACACATAGAAAATAGTGCTGGAGGAGGCCATTCAGCCTTTCGAGCCAGCACCGCCATTTAATACGCCATTTAATATGGTCACTGCTCGCTGGACACCACCACCGCCACCCAGAAATGGCCAGCGAACAAGGTTTGTGCTGTGGGAACCTGCCCATGGAAGACGTGACCCGGGACGGCCAACCAAGACGATGCTGAAGACGTTGATGGAAGTAAGTAAAAGTAAGTAAGTAAGTTTATTGGCCAAGTATTCACATACAAGGAATTTGCCTTGGTGCTCCGCCCACAAGTAACAACATGACATACAGTCACAGTTACGAATGACTCAGAAAACACTAAACATTAATAATAATAAAACATTAATGATAAAACACCATTGATCAAGCATGTGAACCAACAAAATACCAGATCAGAGGGAGGCTACAGATTTTTGGCTGTTGAGTAGAGCAACTACTCGTGGATAAAAACAGTTTTTATGTCTGGCTGTGGCAGCTTTGACAGTCCGGAGTCGCCTTCCAGAGGGAAGTGATTCAAAGAGTTTGTGGCCAGGGTGTGAGGGGTCAGAGATGATCTTGCCTGCTCGTGAAGACGCACGTGTAGAGACAAAAGAGGAGCTTGCCAGCTGCATGGAGGACGGAGATGTGAGGTGCGTCCGTCACCGCGCCTGTCGGAAACCAGCACCACTGCGTCGCTAATGTTTTCAACGAGGATGATCATCCAATATTAGTCCCCCGTTCCTGCTTTCTCCCCATATCCCGTGATTCCGTTAGCCCTAAGAGCTAACTCTCTCTTGAATAATCTAAAAGCCCTGTCCCACGGTACGAGTTCATTCAAAGAGCTCTCCCGAGTTTAAAAAAAATCAAACTCGTGGTAAGCACGGAGAATGAACGTAGCGGGTACGTCGGAGCTCGGGGACGTCTCTTAGCGGCTCGTATCGCTAACGGCAAGTACTGGGGAAGACTTACTAACGGCAGGTAAGCTCGGGAAGACTCGTGAAGATTTTTCAACATCTTGAAAAATGTCCACGAGAGCCCCGAGTACCGACGAGTGGCCATTACCGTAAATCTCCGAGGTCGAATCAGGGCAAATTCGGGAGAGAAAGAGCTCTTGGAATGAACTTGTACCGTGGGACAGGGCTTTAACTC
Source organism: Amblyraja radiata (assembly GCF_010909765.2). Lineage (NCBI taxonomy): Eukaryota > Metazoa > Chordata > Chondrichthyes > Rajiformes > Rajidae > Amblyraja > Amblyraja radiata. The sequence continues at coordinate 7,414,014 of NC_045987.1, read as the reverse complement.
ACTCTTGAATACATTACGGCCTGGTTCGCCCAGAAATGAAGGAGATTACAAAAAGTAGTGGACTTCTGAAGAAGGATCTCGAGCCAAAATGCACCCATTCCTTCTCTCCAGGGATGCTGCCTGTCCCGCTGAGTTACTACACAATGTGGGAAGGATGTAGAGGTTTTGTATAGGGTGAGAAACAGGTTCACTCGGACGTTACTTGGATTAGGGTGTATTATCTAAGGACAATTTGGGCGCTTGGATTGTCTTCTCTGCAGATTTGGAGTCTGAGGGGAGATATGATTGAAGTATATAAAATGATGAGAGGCACAGATTGGATAGAGTCTTTTTCCAGGGTGTGAGTTTGAAGTGAGAGTGGAGAACTTTAAGGAGATTTGTGAGGCAAACTTTAATATTTACACAGAGATGGTTGCCTGGAACATGCCGCCAGGGGAGCGGTAGAAATGAATATGATAGCAACATTTAAGAGGCATTTTTGTGGCACATACTCTAAACAGGCAGGAATAGAGGCATATAGACCACATGCAGGCAGGTGGAAATCATTGGAACTGCACACACACGGTGGGCCGAATGGCCTGTCCTTGTGCTGTGCTGTGCCGTGGTGTGTTCTATGATGTTCCCTCACTTTGGCCTCGGCACGGTGGCACAGCGACAGAGTTGCTGCCTCACAGCGCCAGAGACCTGGGTTCCATTCCGACCACGTGTGCTGTCTGTGTGGAATCTGCACGTTCTCCCCGCGACCCCGTGGGTTTTCGCCGGGTGCTCCTGTTTCCTCCCACATTTCCAAGACCTGTGGTTTTGTAGGTTAATTGGCTTCTGTGAGTTGTCCCTAGTGTGTAGGATAGTGTTACTGTATGGGGGCGATCGCTGGTCGGCACGGACTCGGTGGGCCGAAGGGCCTGTTTCCATGCTGTATCTCTAAACTAAACTACACCTGACTTTTGATCCTCTCTCCTGATGTGAGACAGTCTCTAATTATAGTGTGAATGTTCTCTGTTGCAGCCAGCCCCACTTTATCTTGTATAAGGTGCTAGATTACCTTGTATAAGGTGTTAGATCAAAGCTAGCTGACCCACCTTGCCCTTTCACTCCTGTGTCAGTCAGCTATTTGGAGATGGCAACTGAGGAAAGTAGTTAACATCCACTGGTTGTTAACACAACATGATTCAACACTCCTCTTCACTGCTAAGTACAGGGCTGGAAACTTGACTTAGGCTGGACTCCCAGCACACCGTGGATTTAATCAGCAAACAATCCCTATTTGAACAGGGCCCAATGCAAGTAATCTACAGGGTCCATTTAAACAGAGCCTCTGTGAAGTACATTTTGACTGGCATTGACTGACTCCAGGCTAAGCAATGTCACAGCCCAGGGCCACATGAGTAGCAAGAGTATAAGGATGCATGCAAACACTACCGAATATAACACTAATTAATCTATAGACGATGCGAATGTCGGAAGAGTTTTGGCACGGCTCTTTCATTTGTATCTATCATTTATCCTGAATAATAACGTTTATATTTGGACAAACACTGTTTTAAAGTACCCATCCTTGTTTTCAATTCCTCCACAGCCTTTTCTGTGTAAAGCAAAGGCTGATGAAAGGTCATCAAACTGAAACAATGGTCATTTTTGTCCCCACAAGTGCTGCCTGACCTGCTGAGTGCTTCTACCATCCACTGATATTTTTCACTTAAATACATTTTATCCCATTTACTCAAGATACTATAGCAGAGATGCATATAACCCAGTTAAAAAAAAAGTCTTGCCAACAACAGCAACAAAACTCATATCTAACACGGCATCAAACTCTTGATAAAAGCAGGGTAATAATACCAGCAGCACACAAAGCGGGCTGTAATTGTATTATACACATCATTATTCCCAGTGGCCCGCAGAATGCTGTCTCCTGCCAGGTTCGGTGATGTTAGACATGCAATCTCTTTTATAAATACAGTGAAAGATGCCAATTGCTAGTATTTCATTCGAACACAAAGTGTTGGAGTAAAGGGCCGGTCCCACCAGCATGCGACCCGCGTGCGGCAAGCGCGACCAAACCGGAAGCGGGGGCCGCGCGGAGGTCGAGTGAGTGACGTGAAGTTCGAACGAAGTCCGCGGGAAGTTTGCGCGTGACGTACGGTGTCGAGATGCTGCTTACGGCGTTGAGACGCTGCGCACGCCCGTCGAGGCGGTGCGTACGGCGATGAGGCGGCTGAGGGCCGGCAGGCCGTTGCCGCGCGGAAAGTTTTGAACACGGTCAGTTTTTCGGAGCCCCGCGCGATGTCGGGACCAGCTCCGCACAACTCCATACGGCTCCGGCGATCGAAGTGGGACCGGCCCCGCGAGGCCGTACGGCTCAAGCGACCACGTTAGGTCGCGCTTGCCACATGGAGTCTCATGCTCGTGGGACAGGCCCTTAACTCAATGGATCATGCAGCATCTCTGGAGGACATGGATAGGCGATTCTTTGGGTCGGGACTCTCATTCAGTGTTCCTTGTGTCTCTATTTTACTGCCTCACTGTGTGTCTGAAGAAGGGTCATGATCTGAGACGTTGTCTGTCCATGTATTCCACAGTCGCTGCCTGACCTGCTGAGTTACTCCGTCACTTTGTGTTCTATTCAAGATTCCAGCATCTGCAGTTCCTTGTGTCACCATGATATTTCACTTCCAAATTAAGAGGCGCGCTCTCAAGTAGTTATATCTTTCCTCGACAAACCTCAGCCATTCTTAAAGCACCAGCACAATTTGTAGTTACTCACATAGAGTCAAAGAATCATAGTGATACAGTATGGAAACCAGGCCTTCAGCCCAACTTGCCAACATGACCAACATGTCCCATCTACACTAGTCCCGCTTGCCTGCGTTTGGCCCACATCCCTCTAAACCTGTCCTATCCATGTACCTGCCTAATTGCTTCTTAAACGTTGCAATAGTCCCTGCCTCAACGACCTCCTCCGGCAGCTCGTTCCATACATCCACCACCCTTTGTGTGAAAAAGTAACCCCTCAGATTCCTATAAAATCTTTCCCCCCTTCACCTTAAGCCCACGCCCTCTGGTTCTCTACGTGGAGTGCTTTTTCTGCTGGGGGTAAGTCTTCTATTCTGTTGGGCAATGACATTAACCGGATAGACTCACCATTCGGACTACAGGCCGTGGTTATCAAGACTAACTTGGCTGGAGTCAGCTGTCTTGGTGTCACCTGTAGGACCCCTCTTGGTCCTTGGTTTGATGGAAGAGATGATCCCCTGGGGCTTCCATTCCTTATCATTCTCCGGTGACAGCCTGCGGTGAAACAGAGTGTCGCGCTCGTTAGGGGAGGACAGGAATGGGCCTGCTGCAACACTGTAAGTCGACACAGTCTAGACCTTTCACTCCTGCGCTAGTCAGTGGTTTGGAGATAACGACATACCCCAGGCAAGCAGCTGAGGGGCTGACGTTCAACACATATGATTCAATGTTCTTTATTAAATGTCAAATACTAACGACAACCAAGAAGTGGTGTGGGAAACTGGAGCAGCTGGAGGAAAAACTCATCGTTACAGGTGTAACATGTGGACAAACTCCACACACACACACGCACACACACGCACGCAGCACCCGAGGCCAAGCTCGGGACTCCAGTGCTGTGAAGCAGCAGCTCATGTTCATAAGTGATAGGAGCAGAATTAGGCCATTTGGCCCATCAAGTCTACTCTGCCATTCAATTTAAGCGGATCCATCTTTCCTTCTTAACTCCATCCTCCTGCTTTCTCCCCAAACCCTGGACACCTGCACTGATCAAGAACAGGCTCTCTGTAATTGCCCCAAGTGTGTAGGGAGTGAATGCGTAAGTGGGATAACATAGAACTAGTGTGAATGGGCGATTGATGGTCGGCATGGGCTTGGTGAAACTGTTTCCATGCTGTATCTTTCATTAGGACTGCAGCAGTTCAACAAGGTCGATAACCCCCCCACCACTGTCCCAAGGACAATTAGACCAAGGGTTGCCAATGACACCAAGATTACAAAAATGAGTAATTAATAACAATGAACTGATTACTGATGGCGACTGTGGGCTGGGGAGTGAATCAAGGGATAATGTCAGAGCCCATGTGATGGATATTGGCCCAGAGGCACTGACGGAGCCCGTCAATGGAGGAATGAGCCTGGCATGGTGAAGACAGGCACAGGCTGGGGGAGAGCTGTGATAATGGAGAGATGTAGGGATTAGGGCAATGTAATGGTGGGGTCTGGAGGCGGGGTCTGGAGGTGGGGTCTAGGGGCGGGTCTAGAGGCGGGGTCTAGTGGCGGGTCTAGAGGCGGGGTCTAGGGGCGGGATCTAGAGGCGGGGTCTAGGGGCGGGATCTAGAGGCGGGGTCTAGAGGCGGGGTCTAGGGGCGGGGTCTAGGGGCGGGGTCTAGGGGCGGGGTCTAGGGGCGGGGTCTAGAGGCGGGGTCTAGGGGCGGGATCTCGAGGCGGGGTCTCAAGGCGAGGTCTAGGGGCGGGGTCTAGAGGCGGGGTCTGGAGGCGGGGTCTAGGGGCGGGGTCTAGAGGCGGGGTCTCGAGGCGGGGTCTAGGGGCGGGGTCTAGGGGCGGGGTCTAGACGTGGGGTCTGGAGGCGGGGTCTAGAGGCGGGGTCTGGAGGCGGGGTCTAGGGGCGGGGTCTAGGGGCGGGGTCTAAAGGCGGGGTCTAGAGGCGGGGTCTAGAGGCGGGGTCTAGAGGTGAGGTCTAGAGGTGAGGTCTAGAGGCGGGATATAGAGGCGGGGTCTAAAGGTGGGGTCTCGAGGCGGGGTCTCAAGGCGGGGGCTAGTGGGGACTGTGGGATCTAGAGGTGGGGACCGCGGGTCAGGCAGATCTCTTGGTGCAGATGGAGTTGCACAACTGCTTAGCATTTTCTGATTCTCCAGAATACATTTATTTTATACCTCATTAATAACAATGTGAATCATGGTATCCTTAAGCTAAGAAAATACCACAGCACAGGTAGCAAAGAGAAAGGGAAAACTGGGCAGGGAACCAGGAGATTGGTCAATGAGGTAGTTTTAAGGAGAGGAGAGAAAGATGGAGAGTAGGGAGGCTGCGGGGATTAAGGAGGGAATTTTGCCGGCTAATGTCACTGAAGCGACTGTGCTACTAGGAGAGTAACTAATACCAAAAGCATGAAATAGGCACGAAAAGAAGGAATGCAGAGATCCCAGAGGGTTATCGGGCTGTGGGTGGCTACGGAGATAAGGAGGGTTGAAGGGAACAGAGATTGGGGGGTGTGGTACCCTGGAGGGTTTTCAGATTAAAGATGAGATATTTAAAACTGATCCATGGAAGTCAGTGTAAGTCAGGTAGCACAGGGCTAGCGAGCAAATTGGTATGAATCTGGACTTAAAGAATATTAATAGTACCAATACAAAATGGATGACTGCAGACTGGAGATGTCCTGCAATAGGAAAGGGTTGCTCACTCTGTGGGTGACTTGAGAGGATTAAAGTGAGCAATATCATGTGAGACTATGTATGTGTAGCCATGGTGTGTCAGTCTATGCTTCAGCTCTACGCTGTGGGTGCTTGGGCCCTGTGGAGCAGGGTTTGCATTGAGCCCCAACAACTGGGGCAGCACAAACTGACCTTGGGCAGGCCAAGGTGGACAAGGGGATAAAATCAGGGCGCAGCACCAGTTGCGCCCTGTAACCCAGCAAGTTCTTTTGCTGTTCGACAAACAGCTGCCAATGCTTAGGAAGGAACTGCAGATGCTGGTTAAAACCGAAGATAGACACAAAATGCTGGTGTAACTCAGCGGGACAGGCAGCATCTCTGGAGGGAAAGAATGGGTGACTTTGCGGGTCGAGACGCCGAAGGTTCTGAAGAAGGGGTCTCGACCTGAAACGTCACCCATTCCTTCTCTCCAGAGATGCTGCCTGTCCCGCTGAGTTACTCCAGCAGTTTGTGTCTAACTTTAGCTGCCAATGCTCACTGGCTAAGAAACATAAGATGGTGGAGTTACTCAGTGGGTCAGGCAGCATCATTGGGGGACATGGATAGGTGATGTTTCAGGTTGGGTGATTGTAGACTGATTGTATTAGGGGGGAGAAAGCTGCATACAGGTAGGGACAGGACAAAGTCTGGCCCATAACGTTACCTATCCATGTTCTCCAGAGATGCTGCCAGCTTTCAATGGTTCGAGGTACAGTGAAATGCCTTTTTTTTTGCATACAGTTCAGTAAAGTATTACTGTACATAAACACAATGTTAGATAAGTACAAGTGTCTCGGAATAGTACATTGAGACAGCATGCAAGAGTCGCCATGTTTTGGCGTCATCTTTCAAGATTCAAGTCTGAAAGTTGGTAAAAAATATAACAGCAGAGGCATCTCCCACACTACTTAATCCAAGCGTGCTGATCCCATCCATTCTATTCCTTCCTCCTTCATATACTTCCCTAAATCCTACATTTAAAGTTACCCAGTGGAGGCTATTGAATCCTTTAATTCTGTTCTGCAGAGACAGTTACTTCCCAGCTGTTATCAGGCAGCTGAACCATCCTACTATCTCCCACGTTGGTGACCCACGGACTATCCTTGATCGGACTTTGCTGGCTTTACCTTGCACTAAACGTTATTCCCTTATCATGCATCTATACCCTGTAAATGGCTCGATGGTAATCATGTATTGTCTTTCCGCTGACTGGATAGCACGCAACAAAAGCTTTTCACTGTACCTCGGTACACGTGACGATAAACTAAACCGTAACTGTAACTACAGTTCAACATATTGGCCACAACTTTGTCTGGTGGTGGATTTCACATTTTTGTGCTGGAAGTTGAGACGGGGGGTTTTTATTGGTCATGAGTTCATCACCACTCCGTGGATTAGAGCATAGAATCCAGGATGCCTTACACAACGCACTAGGATTCTCAGTGTGTGGACCTAATGGGTGGTATCTGAAGGAGAGCACAATAGTTCCCCTCAGCATCCAGGCCAAAGTTTATACTTCAGCCAGCAAGACTAATATAGAAAGAGGATGTGGTCAAAGTCACATTATTATTCGGGGGAGGCTGGCGTGTGCAAACCGCCTCATGTCTGACATTAGTAAAGTGACTAGACTTCAAAGAGCACTTCATTGGTTGCACCGTACCCACTGTGACGACATTCATGTCTTGAGATGGATAGCAAGGAGGCTAAAGGTTGCCGTGGTCTTCAGGAATGCACAATTAAGGATACAATCAGACCAACCGCAATGGTGGAGCAGGCTTGAGAGAGCGACTGGCCTTACTTTCACTTAAAGGGGCTGCCTCACGGCATCAGAGACTGGGTTCGAACCTAACCCCAGCTGCTGTCTGTGTGGAGTTTTCTACCTGGATTTCCTCCGGGTGCTCCCCTTTCCTCCCACATCCCAAACACGTGCAGGTGTGTGGGTTAATTGGCCTCTGTAAATTGCCCCGAATGTGTAGGGAGTGGATGAGAAGTGAGATCACATGGCACTAATGTGAATGGGGCATCGATGTTGGGTGTGGATCGAAGGGCCTATTTCCACGCTGCATCTCTAAACTAAACATGTGCATTCAGAATTTTGTGACTTCATCAGAAGTTGTTGATTGGATTAAGGGTTTTTTTATTGTTTAGTTTAGTTTAGAGATACGGACGGAGTGGAAACAGGCCCTTCGGCCCACCGAATGCACGGCACCCAGCAATACCTGCACACCCACTCTATCGTAGACACACCAGGCAATTTACAATTTTACCAAAGCCAATTAACCTACAAACCTATACGTCTTTGGAGTGTGGGAGGTAAGTGGAGCACCCGGAGAAAAGCTCCGCAGGTCACGTGGAGAATGTGCAAACTCAGTACAGACAGCACCCGTGATCAGGATCGGACCCTGGTCTCTGGCGCTGTAAGGCGGCAACTCTACCACTGCGCCCGGCTATAGAACATCACTCAGGTGGTGCGAAGATGGCGTCAGGGAGAGACTAGCTGGAAAGTGTCCCATTTACTTGCCCCAAGCCACTCCTGTTACCAGGACAGCATCCTTCCCTTCACCACACTCCCTCAAGCCCACTGAAACACTGTCACTATTACCATGGCAACGGCATGGCCGTGTCGGGCCTAGCTTTTTCCTAACAGTTTTCCCTCAGCAAAAACGAGGTTGCTTGATATTGTTGTAGGATCAGCCCGGAGTAAACCGCACATTTGTTTGCTGGGCCGGTAAACTTCAATCAGCTTTTTAAACTCTGGCTGCGAGGTTAAAAGGACAATCTCCCACATCCTGTTACTGAAATAGATCACTGTACACACAGGAAAAAGGTGGCGGGATCTCACAACCATTTTATTTTTAGGTTAATTCATCCCTTTTATTTCGTGCTGATTTATGATGTTCCTTTCCACTTCACTATCAATGAACCTGTTTCCCTCTGTGAACTACGACAACGCTAAGGCAGGCTGGATGGGGTCGGGACTTCATTTACACTCAGTAAGGATAGATGCAGGCCTTGATTTAGTTTAGTTTAGAGATACAGCGCGGAAACAGGCCCTTCGGCCCACCGAGTCCGCACCGGCCATCGATCCCCGCACACTGACACTATCCTACACATACTATGGACAATTTTATATTTATACAATTATACCAAGCCAATTAACCTACAAACCTGTACGTCTTTGTAGTGTGGGAGGAAACCGGAGCACCAGGAGAAAACCCACGCAGGTCACGGGGAGAACGTAAACACTTTGTACAGATAGCACCCGCAGTCAGGATCGAACCCGGGTCTCTATAGCACTGGAAGGCAGCAACACTACTGCTGCACCACTGTGGTGCCATTAGGTTGGTTGTGCTGCACAGGAAGGCAAAGGGATTTGGGAGAAACATAGAAAAAACATAGAAAATAGGTGCAGGAGTAGGCCATTCGGCCCTTCGAGCCTGCACCGCCAGAGTAAGAGGGGGAGAAAGAGTGAGGGTAAATAGCAGGCGAGTGAGAGAGAGAGGGATGGAAATAGAGATGAGGAAGAGAAAAGGGAACTCTTACGAGTGGCACAGAGATGCAGCTGGTGGAGCTCCTGCCTCACAGCCCCAGAGAACCGGATTCAATGCTGACATCTGGTGCTCAAGGTTCATACGTTAAAGGTGTATTTGGCCCATCAAGCGTTTCGACCCGAAACATCACCTATTATTTTTCTCACAGGTGAAAGTAACACTGTATTTATTCTGAATACTTTCACATTAGAATGAAGATTATATTGAATGGAGTTTTAGGCCTTGGGATATAGGATAGACCCCATGTTATTCTGAGCCACAATGGCGGTACACACACTGACAGCTGATCCACACACTGCGAACACTGCCTTGCCTCACAGCTTGGTGTGCTATCTCCAGGTCTTGCACTTTTTTTTTTCAAAATATACTTCATTCGAGAAATAAATATATACAATACAGGATCCTTACAAAACTCCATCTGACATTCTCTAAGCCTATACATACATTCAATACTCCTTACACAAATTACACAAATTTATCCCCCACCCTTGCCACTCATGTGGCCCACTGGCGTGGAATCCCTTCCCTTATTTTGAGGGGCGTCTCCACCACACATCGCCCCCCCATGTCCAGCAGCGGAAGGACCCTAGACTGTGATCCTCCAAAGAGGCTAATGGAGTCTTACTGGTCAGTCTATCACTGACCCAGCAGGTCCTGACACCCACCCAGCTGAGCCACCGTGGCTCAGTTAATAGAACTGCTGCCTCGCAGCTCCAGCGACCCAGGTTCAATCCCGACGCCCAGTGCTGACTATGTGGAGTTTGCACGTTCTCCCTGTGGGAGAAAAAGGGTGGGTTTTCCCTTTAAAAAAAATATTATAAGCAAAAATAGTTTACTCAATTATTAACAATGAGATTTACAGTACAAAATAAAGCAAATCAAAACCCACCCCCATAATACAAGTCAAACAACCATACAACTAAATTACAATCCTTGTTCAGGAAAGGTTCCACCACACGTGGTGCCCAGCGGTTCGGGAAATGCCCCAGGGCGCCTGTGGACCACGCGTAGTCACCCTCGTGCCACCCAGGCGCGGACGTAACCCTTCCCCTTGGTGTGCTGGTTTCCTTCCACATCTCAAGGAAGTGCAGAATGATAGGTTAATTCACTACTGTACCTTGCCTCTGGTGTGTGGGTGAGTGTTGGAATTTAGGGAGTGTTAATGGGAATATGGGGAGAATTAAATGGGATGGGGGCAATGTTGTGCACTGAATGGTTAGTGTGTAGTCAGTGGATTGAAAGGGCTGTTTCTGTGCTGTATTTCTCTGGACTCTTGCTACATAACCAGTGAGGGTCAGTGTGTGTGGGGCCTGTACCCCAGTGAGGGTCAGTGTGTGTGTGTGTGTGTGTGTGTGTGGGGCCCATACCCCAGCGAGGGTCAGTGTGTGTGTGTGTGTGTGTGTGTGTGTGTGTGTGTGTGTGTGTGTGTGTGTGTGTGTGTGTGGCCCATACCCCAGCGAGGGTCAGTGTGTGTGTGTGTGTGTGTGTGTGCGTGTGTGTGTGTGTGTGTGTGTGTGTGTGGGGCCCATACCCCAGTGAGTGGAGAAAGGGATTTGGAACCAAGCAGTGAAGGTGATGTTCGACCTGTAAACAGAATGGTTTTCCGACCCATTGATGTGTTAATAGCGCGGTGGTGTTAATGACTGGTTAGGATGTAATCGAGTGTGAGTGAAAGACCACAGGTAGCTTTGAAGGTGGAATTTGGGCACCAGGTGTGGGGAACTGTTTAAACGCAAAATAAATCAGGGGATCAAACAAGGACAAAACAACACCCAGCGGTCGTATCAAACACCTCTGAGGTTATAAATCCCAGTATCATACATAAATTGGAAGGACAGAGGACAAAATAAAACTGACAGCTGTTTCATCTCAGTTTCCTCTCCAGAGCGCTGGGGCTCCATGGGCTGTGAGTACCTACGGATCTGAGCATCGCTCCAATACCCCAGACTGGGCAAAGGTGTAGAAGCTTGGAAGAGGGCACCACAACACACGGCATCAGCTTCTTAGTTTAGTTTAGAGATACAGCGCGGAAACAGGCCCTTCGGCCCACCGGGTCCGCACCGCCCAGCTATCCCCGCACATTAACACTATCCTACACCCACTAGGGACAATTTGTTTGACATTTACCAGCCAATTAACCTACACACCTGTACGTCTTTGGAGTGTGGGAGGAAACCGAAGATCTCGGACAAAACCCACGCAGGTCACGGGGAGAACGTACAAACTCCGTACAGGCAGCACCCGTGGTCGGGATCGAACCTGGGTCTCTGGCGCTGCAAGCGCTGTAAGGCAGCAACTCCACCTCTGCGCCACAGTGACCGCCTTCTTCCCCCCTGATGTCATTCTTCAGAACGGTCCTTCCATGAGCTAGGGTACTTACTGTCCGAGTCACCTCTACCCCATTGCGGGCATTGGACTTTGGAACTCTGGGTCTTTGGAACTGTTGCGCTAAAATGCTGAGAACTACATTCATAAGTTCTAGGAGCAGTATTAGGCCATTCGGCCCATCAAGTCTACTCCGCCATTCAATCATGGCTGATCTATCTTTCCCTCCCAACTCCATTCTCCTGCCTTGTCCCCATAACCCCTGACACCCGTACTAATCAAGAATGTGTCTATCTCCGCCATAAAAATATCCATTGACTTGATCTCCACAGCCGTCTGTAGCAGTGAATTCCATAGATGTACCACCCCCCGATTGAAGAAATTCCTTCTCATCTCCTTTCTAAAGGTACGGCCTTTCATTCTGAGGCTATTCTGCTTTCTGCATATTTCTCTTCCCGCGACCTATTATACTTGACTTTGACTTAATTGTATTTATATTTAGTATGTTGATGGCATAGCCTGCAAAACAATGTTTTTTCACTGTACTTTGGTACACGTGACAATACTAAAGCTTAACCTGCAGCTGAAGATTAAGTACCGTGATGCATAGCCCAGTATATTGACTACTGTACCTGAGAACAAACTTAGCGCATTCTATACTGTTCCAGTGTACCTTACATGCTCCCATCCCCCCACCATCCTCCAGCACTCTGACACTCATTACAATAATCAAACTTAGGAACAAGATTTTTTAATTGTCATGTATACAAACAACAGAACAATGACATTTGTATCGGAAGGAAATGAAGTTATTACCTTTGGCAGCATAACAAGCCCGTGAAAACAATACACACAAATTAATGAGTCCGATTTTTTAAAATTCAACAATTTTCTGCAATCCTTGTTGAGACGTGGGTTTGAAATTAAATCCTGACGGTTAGATGTAGTTTTACTATTTTAACAAGAGCAACAAATTGCATTTGCTTAGCACCTTCAACATTGCAAAATAACCCAGGGTCGTTTATCAAATAAAAATGACCATCTACTGTAACCACATGAGATGTTACGGTTGATCTTAAGGGCTTGGACAGGCTAGATGCAGGAAGATTGTTCCCGATGTTGGGGAAGTCCAGAACTAGGGGTCACAGTTTGAGGATAGGGGGGAAATCCTTTAGGACCGAGATGAGAAAAACATTTTTCACACAGAGAGTGGTGAATCTGTGGAACTCTCTGCCACAGAAGGTAGTTGAGGCCAGTTCATTGGCTATATTTAAGAGGGAGTTAGATGTGGCCCTTGTGGCTAAAGGGATCAGGGGGTATAGATAGAAGGCAGGTACAGGATACTGAGTTGGATGATCAGTCATGATCATATTGAATGGCGGTGCAGGCTCGAAGGGCCGAATGGCCTATTTTCTATGTTTCTATGTTTCTATCTAAAAAGACTGGTCAAAGAGGCAGATTTAAAATCTTTGAACAATCTTCTTCCTTGGGTGGAAATGTCCAATACTAGAGGGAATAGCTGTAAGGTGAGAGGGGTAAGTTTAACAGAGACGTGAGGGTCAAGGCTTTTTTACATAGAGAGTGGTGGGGGCCTGGAGCTCACTTGCTCAGGATGGTGGTGGAGGCAGATATAATAGTGCCGTTTAAGAGGCTGCTGGATGTGCAGGGAATAGAGGGATATAGATGATGTACAGGAGTACAAAGTCAGCATCATCGATGGACACAAAATGCTGGACTAGCTCAGCGGGACAGGCAGCATCTCTGGAGAGAAGGAATGGGTGACGTTTTGGGTCGAGACCCTTCTCCCGACTGGGAGTCAGGGGAGAGGGAATGGAAGGGCAAGGCATGAAAACACAGGCCAAAGGGAACGATGATCAAGAAAAATGTAGAACGGTTCATTTGTTAGCCGAGGGGAAGGTGACAACGAGGCATACAACCAGTAAAATTTGAGCAGGAGGACAGTCAAACTAGTTGGAGAACCAGTGTTTAAGAAGGAACTGCAGATGCTGGAAAATCGAAGGTACACAAAAATGCTGGAGAAACTCAGCGGGTGCAGCAGCATCTATGGAGCGAAGGAAATAGGCAACGTTTCGGCCCTATTTCCTTCGCTCCATAGATGCTGCTGCACCCGCTGAGTTTCTCCAGCATTTTTGTGTACCTTAGTTGGAGAACTAGAATGGGCATCTTGTTCGGCACAAACATTGTGGGCCGAAGGGCCTGTTCCTGTGCTGTCCTGTTCTATGTTTGATCCTTGGTCAAGTGTCGTTCAACTTTCTGGGGCCGTTTGACTTCCTTCGATGCACAATGCAAATGCAAATTATTGACGATGGCGTTGCAGGGTGATTTTGTGACATTAGCATTATGTAGGATGCGGCATCCTCTGCTCCAATCTGCACATTTTAATGGGAGTTCAAAGAGGTGATGGATTCCCACGAGTTTTGGCTCCTGTGGAACAACACAGAAGTCTAGAAGCAGAGAGAAACTAAATGGAGTGCAATACAACATAAAATGCATTCACCGCCAGAGTAAAGGCCATTGTTCTGATAATTTTCTATTGTTTCAGCTGTCTTGAGTCCACTTCCGATACTCTCATAGGCTGTGTCTCAAATCAACAAATTCTCAGGGAATTGT